>NW_009914935.1:24996-50696 GCF_000696875.1 Nestor notabilis | reverse complement strand
TGCAAGTGGGAGTTGTGCCCGAGGGCGGGAAAAACCGGGCAATGAAGGCGTTCCTCCGTGAGGAGACGCTGCCTGTCCCTCCCCTGGCTCCTCCGTCGTTGCCAGAACTGACGGAGCTGAAGAAAAAATTGGAAAACACATGTAAAGTTTATTGAAGGCAAGGAAAAATTCTGACTTCTAGAAATAGTTCAGGTAACTATTTTAAAGAAATCATGAAACATGGTATTATCCCGTCTGATCAATCTTTTGTGCTGAATATTCTGGTACCGTGGACACTGACTTTTTTTTTTTATGTGTTGCAGTAGTAGGAGAGATGCTGCTTCCCTCAGACTACAGTAGGATGTTGAGATCTTGTTTCCTAATATCTTTCATGTCTTCTCTATTTGTTTTCCTTTCCACCTCCTAAAACTCACAAAGCTGCAACAGATCATGTTTGAAAGATTATATGTGTGCATACTCCTACCAAGTAATAAACGAGATAATCTTAGATGACAAGCTTGGCAGAGTGCAGACATTTAAGGAATCGATAGAGGAAGGGTGTATGCTGGAAATACTTTGTGATAGGCTGAGATAGGTGGGGGGGCTGTCTTGCATCCTTTTTTTTTTTATTCTTTCTATTTTTTTTTTTTCTTTTACCGGAGAAATGGAGTAGGATTTTGTAAGAAAAGCATCATCTTGGTCATGGCCAAGATTCATGAAATCTAAATCCACCTTGAAGTAATTGATGTGTTCGAATTTTTAAGTTTTCACTAGAAACTGGCCCTTCTAGCCCCAGTGGTTGAGAACTTATGGAAATATATGTAATCCCTCCTCAGTTTGCTACATTTGAAGAATGTTGGGAAAACGGTGTGCTTCTGTGAGCTGTATAAGAATTTGGGCCTCAAGTATGCGCTTTGACACTTAAGTATTCACTTGCATCACTGTCTGCTCTTGCATAATGCTGCAAACCTGTATGCAAGTTTTTGTACTTACTTGTCAGATACAGGTGGTGATAGCGCCAATTTTGTAAGTAGTGCAGTGTATAAAAGACATTACGGTTTCTTTAAATTCAGGAGCTATATCTGAAGTTCTTGCTTACACTAAACTTGAAAGTCTTATAGGTTAATACCAGAAATATGGAAAATTCTCTCCTCTTTTTGTATATGAAGTTTTCTTTTCTTATTTTTTAAGAATAGGAAGGTCTGACTTGACTGTAGGGTAACCTTTCTTGGAAATAAAGACAGGTTTAAGTTGTCAAGGTTCATTCTGGCATGTGGATCTGTCCAGATGCAAATACAAGTTTATCTCTTTTGTTTTATTATGCTTTATTTTAAGAAATGCTGGACTCTTACTTTTGTAGTAGTACAATCACTTTTGTAGCAGTGTTGCTGAACAATTTTGTCAGATTTAATCACTTTGGAAATGGAGCTCTGTGGAGAAATCTCATATGCTTTTAGAAATAATGCTGGACTTTGGTTGGAAGGAAAATAATTTTGTTCAAGTGTTGGTGATTGACGCTGAGATAATATTCAGTGAGTAACTGTAAGAGGTGTAACACATGATTTGCTGTTTGAAGTGTCCTTTCTTGGAAAAGAAGCATAAATGGTGGGTGTTAGGTGATTATTAAGGACATAGGCAGTTTTTATGTTACTAATGAGTCAAATAAATTGCCAAGCCAAATTGTAAATCTTGTAATTATATTTTACCTCCCTAAAACCAGGAGACAGATTTGTACCATTTCTAGCTAAACCCAGGCTTTTTCATAAAAAACGTTAATTTGGATTTTTCTTCTCCTGTGGGCCCACGAAAGAAAAGAAAGCTGAATACTCAATTTCAGTCTCATTGTAATAAAAATGAAACAACTTACTCTTCCTTTTACTTTTGAAAATTTCACCTTTCTAAGTTTTCAGGACCTTAGATTTATAGCAGCTTTATTTTCTCACTTGTCTGCAAGTCATGTCATGTTGCCAGTAGAAATTGGCTTTCATGTACAGCCCTGCTGTATTTGTTTGCTTACATCTTAAGTAGTTCTGTGGTTTCCTTGCAGCCAGTGATGGATTACTATTAACAAGTGGGTTTATGTTTGTTTATTTGAGGGACAAGCACTTGTTTTTTTGTCTTTGTTTTTTAAATGAATAGGATTTTTTTCCACACTGTAAATAAAATTTAGCTGTTCATAGCAATGCTGCTTCAACAGTGGCAAATAGTGAAAAATGGGAATGTTTGGCTGTGCTGTTATTGGGCTAGAGTTTTTGAAGATTGATTTTGGTAGATCACAAACATTGTGGAGTTGTGCTGATAAAATATGTTTAGCTCTTGACCTCTCTGAAATTTGCCAAAAAAACACGCCAAATCTCTGTAATTTCTGATTTGTGAAGACTAAGACATTCTAGACATTCTAGAAAGACCACATTCTAGAAAGATGTGTGATGGTAGCATCTTCTCTTTGCTACCATCATGAAGCAAATTGGGATGGATCATTGAGAGGTAAAGATTTCTGGTTCACTACAGTCTCAGTTGTTGTAGTGATATTGATACAGTGACACATAATACGGGCCTCAGTAATAATGAGCCTAGACCTGAGAGAAGTCAATGACTGCAGACAGTGCCAATTTAAAAAATCACAAAAAAAAAAAAAAGAAAGAAAAAGAGTTTTGAGGGATTGTGTGAATAACACAGAAAGAGCAGAGGACACCGAGGAGCTGGATTCTGGCTGACGTGTCTGTCATTAGAATTGGGCCACTGCTTACAGTGGCTGCGTGCCATTGACCTCAACATCATGAACTTACTCTGTTTCTGTGACTGACATTGAAACTGCAGACTTATTCCTAATCTGCAAGTGGAGATCAGTTCAAGCATTTCAACAGTCATGACTTTACTGGTAAAAGAAAGGCACATCTTTAGCAGCAGTTTTGATCACAATAGAACTAACAGATACTTCATTCAATGTCTGTGAGTTATACTGTGTCACTTCTGTCATCCGATGCAGGTCTTTAATAGCATGGCTGTTAATTTCCCAATGCTTCCTAGATGTTTTTTGATTCACTAAGGATTTGTATCTCCTAAAGAGTGATGGGGGGAAAGGAAAGACTGTCCAAAGGGCCTCATGTTTCTCTTTCCTTGCTATTTCAGCCTTACTTGACTGTGTGGCTAGCATCTAATTTTCTGCACTGGAAGAGAAGAAAGAAACAGTAGTTGTTAACAAGTATCTTCATGCTACATTACACTGAAACAAATGTAGTACTTTCTCACATTAATACTTTCCTAATCTCACTTTGTCATATAGCTACGCTTTTTGTTGCCTCGAGAAAGAAATGTGTTCAGTTTTATGAGAATCATTCATAGGACGGTCTCCTAGAAAGTAATTTCTCTTATGACAGTGATTGAAAGAAGACTAAGAGGTTAGTAGGCAACAGTGAAATGACTTCATAACCCCCAGCACCTTTGTTTCAAAGAGCCCAGTTCAAAATGTTGAAAATGATATTACTCATGTACCAGAAGCCATGTTTTGTGCATGGATTAAAACTGTCATGACTTTAAACTTGAAAGTTTTGATTCTCCTGAGTGACACAATTGAGAGGGGAACATTTACAGTAATGGATGAGTCTGTCATTTCAGTGAATCTGTCATTACTTTTTCCTTTATTTTATATGGTGTGTTGTAGTGCATTCTAGTCTCGTAGTTTAAGTTACAGGTGGAGAATAATTTAATCTGAATTTTGTTATCCATAGATAAGCCATGTCAGTTCCAGCTGATGAAACTGTAGGGGACCTGCCTGTGAGAGATGTAGGTCTAACTCCAGCTGGAATTGAAGGATTACAAGGTTTGTACCAGCTGCTCTTTATTACAATTACAGGCTTTGATCAGTGGCTTCTTTAGTTTCTTTCTAAAAACGTTTCTGACATTCCCACTCATAAAATTAAGTTCAAATACCATTCAAAACCTGGGTTAAATTCTGAAAGGTACTATGACCCATTCTATGTTCATGTTGCTTGTTATAAGAGGGGGGCTGCTGTGAGATGCTAAAAACTGGAAATTTTATTGTGCTATAACATTCATCCTTCCAGAAGAAAGGAGGACTTGTTTTGCTGAACTGAGGACAAGGCTGGGCCCATTGAACAAAATGGGAACCAAAAGTACTATTGAATTCTGATACATTACTCAGCTGCTGTTACAATGGAAGTACTGGGCTTAGTCTTATATCTAAGTAAATACACATAATTGTGAGTTAATCTTGTCACGCTTCAAGAAAGTATGTTAACTTTGAAACTGATTAGAAAGCATCTTGTTGGTAATGATCATTTATTTTTTAAGTAGTATGTTTGACAGTGCCTTGTTTTTTGCTTGACTATTTCCTTTGTGCTATCTAGTTATATACTATCTGTTTACTGTATCATTTTTTTATTACTTTTTTCATCTGTAAGAAGGAGAAAAAAGGAGGTGTTAATATGCCAATATGACTGCAAAAGATAATTAACAGACTCATACAAGTGTAAAATATTGAATTACTTGAAAATTTTGTTTTTTCAGTATTTCAAAACAAGTTAGACTTTGGATTACATGTTGTTGAATATATTGAAGGTAATTTAAAGTTGTCTTGGTTTGGGTAGAATCAACTGCAAGGAATGTAAAAGCTCGACAAGCTGTATCACGAATCAGTCGAAAGGAACTGGAAGACAGGTTTCTTCGTATACGTGATGAGAACATCGTACTCAAACAGCATGCAAATAAGCAAGAGGACAAGATTAAAAGGTATGGGGCTTAGTACTTTTATTTTAGCTCACAGTAACATTTTTACTCTTTAAAGCATTACCAACAGATTAAAAATCATGCTGATTTCTCTCAGAGCACTTCTTAAAACAGTAGCATAAATCACTCATTGGAATTCATTTCTTATTCATCTCTGGTTGTCTCTGTGGTATGTGGAATATATGTTGCTGTGGACAATATTAGATCTCCATGTACAGAGGCACACCACTCTCCACCACTTCAGAGGTGGTACCTTGGGTTCATAGCTATACTGTCTCAGTACAAATATATCAGGTATTCTGGGAACTGAAGAAGAGGTTAAAGAAGCCTAATTATTCATCAGGAATTTCACCCTAGAATTAAAATCACCTATAAAGATATTCTGCCCCTTTTTTTGTTCTTCTCTATCCTCCAAGTTGCCTAGCATCTAACCTTTTATCATCTAGCTAACCCTAAAATATCTTTCTAATGGTGATCAACTCTCTTTTACTAAGGGTAATAGGTATTTGAGTCATTGAAGAAATCCCAAGTAGAAATCACAATATCCAGTGTGCCCAAACGTATGCAAGCAACATTAGTGTTGCTACTAAACTTCGTGCTCTGCTGGCAAACCAGTCCGGACTCAGCAGAGCTGTTCATGGTATCACTATATTCCAGGAGGACTCATTAATCCAAAAGCACCATGACTCTGTGTTCACATTGTGCTGCACTTAAGCTGATAAAATCTTGCTACATCTAAGCTAGCTTCTGGTCAGCAGCTAACAAATTCATGAATGGGTATCTGAAGATACTGCCTCTCTAGGTGGGGTATTTCATATTTCTCTAAAGTCCAAAACATTCTTTCCTTTTGACTTAGTATTCAGTATTGAATTGACCAGCATGACATAACTTGCATCTTTTCTGTCAAGCTACTGTCAAATATAAGAAAGCAGAATAAATGAATTGTTTGCTTATTCCAAATGGCATTTCATGTATTTCTGTTAGGTGACTTATCAAATGCACTCATCAGCCACTTAGGTAAAATTACACAGAATGTCCAAATTGAATACCTGAATTCATATTTTAAGGTACAGAAAACATAAACCACGGTGTTTGTCTAGACTGCCGGAGAAAAATTTTAACTCCTCAAGCTAAATTTCTTTCCCAGCATCCCTTATGCCAAAACCCTTGTAACTAAAAGTTTGGAATTAATTTGCAGTAGAGTACATTGAAAAAAAGAAATGAACAAAAAACCTGCTTACAGGCAAGTAACATTCTGTGACATCCTAAAGTTATTATGGATTTTTTTTGTTTCACTTTTGTTCTTTTAAGTAGAAGCTTCTGTCCACAAGTATACAAAAATAAAACAAGCCACTTTAAAGAAATGAAGTGTGTCCTTATTTTCAGTCTTCTTTCTGGGTCTGCAAAAATAGATTCCCTGTAAACTAGGTACAGGTCTTAAAGGTGTGTGACCAATTTTGTAAAGTCTTGAACTTGTCTTTCTCATCAAAGCCACCTTTTCTTTCTTTATATGCCAAGTTTTTTCCATTCACTCCTGGATATGTTTTCTGTTCTTGTATATTACATCACCCCCATGTGCCCTCTCTGCCTTTTGTTCTAGCTTACCAATGTTTATCAAAACTAAAGGAAATCAAAGGTACAACTCTTGAGATGCCAAAAGCAAAATTTGTATTCTTTTAAAGATAGATGAAAACCATACCTTCTGTATCTAATTATATTCTTCAGCTAACCATTCCTTCTCTGAAGCACATTGGTAATATTTACCAAGTATAAAATTGAGTGTGGTAATGAAAACTATTAAGTTTCTTTTTCTGGAGCACCATCCACCTATATATTTTAGCCACTTCAGAACTGAAATATATATTTAAATCCCCAAAATCTAGAAATTATATATCATTGGAATGTTGCATATTATTAGTGTTCTTTCAATAGTTGGGTGTTTTGTGGAATTGTAGCTTTTATAGTATGCCCTGCCACATCCCAAGTCTGTAACTTGCTTAACAGCATGCAGAGGTTCCTATATAAGGTCATGCGTTAAAAATTACATTTAAGCAGCATATGGAGTAAATATGTGTCCTCCCTTTACTAACCTTAAATGATAAGCCTTAGGAAACTGTTATTTGTCAGTGCTATAAAGCAGATTGCTGCACAGTGGTTTCAATTATCTTCAAAGAATTCTTCACAGGCAGTAATAGTTATATCAAAACCTGAAATTTATTATTCAGGTTCTATGCTGAATTCTTCACAGTGATTATGTTCCTTTCAACAGAGTGCTTTTTATGCTGACTTTTCACATTCTTTTTCATCTTGTTTTATTATTTTCCCCAGAATGGCCACCAAGTTAATACGGCTTGTTAATGATAAAAAAAGGTCTGAACAGGTTGGTGGCGGCCCCAAGCGGCTGGGCCAGGCAGTGGAGCTGGAAGAAATGATTGAGGATTTGCAAGAGAGAGTTCGTGAGCTGGAAAAACAAAACGAGAGCCTCCGCAGCAAACTCATTTCAACTAAACAGCAACTCCAGATTCAAGGCCATAGACCTTATCCATACAGCTATGTTCAATCTCGTGTTAACACTGGGCTCAAAAAAGTGAGTGAGGCTGCGGGCATGCCTGAGCACACAAAGAAAGGTATAATTCACATTTATTAAAAGCACTGGTTTAAATAGGTACCGCTAAACAGCATGTCACAGTAGAAAGTACGTACTCTTCTCTGTTCACCA
Organism: Nestor notabilis; assembly: GCF_000696875.1. Lineage (NCBI taxonomy): Eukaryota > Metazoa > Chordata > Aves > Psittaciformes > Psittacidae > Nestor > Nestor notabilis. The sequence continues at coordinate 43,249 of NW_009914935.1, read as the reverse complement.
GCAGGCAATAGTACCTGTAGGTAGAAAGATGTTTCTTTCCCCTTTTTCTTGTGTTTATTTATAGCAGTCATGATAACTTGTTTGCCATTTTGAGAATCCACAGTGATAGGGATAAAAGGACAGATTTGATAATAAAGTAGTTATCAAGCAAGTTTTCTAACAGTTAAATCATGGGGCTTTTTTAATATAACTTCTCTACATGTTCAAGGCTTATAAAAGAAGTGTATGAAAAACTTCAGTGTTATCATGTTATAACAAAGTTTTACATCTGTAGTTTGTTTGCACATGTTTTTCTTTTTTTAATTTCAAGGTTTGTTCTCGTCTCTTGATACATGTGTGCACAACACTGCAGACTTGAAAAATCTATTACATATGTGGACTTTTAAAAGCCAAATACCACTATGCAGCCATTTATAATGATACTTTTTGCTGTCAAGTCTTGCTGCTTAAGGCAGTCTAACTCTCAGTCCTTTATTTATAGTAGCTACATTTGGAAATTACACTTTAAAACTTTCCTATTTTCATATGAACATTTGTAGAAGTAGTTGTACTCAGTTAACTTACACAATGTACAGATAACATGTTCAAAAAAGAGTTCGATGGCCCTGATTCAGAGCTGAGTCAGTACAATAGTTGTCTTGACTTCTACAAGCTATGGATCAGATGGTCTGATCCGTAGCTATTATTGTGGTTTTAATCCATATCGCCCTCTCATTGGTCTTTATTTTGATTACATTGATGATTCAGGTACATGAAAACATAAACAATTCTCATGTTTTAGACAGGCCCTTTTGATTAATGATGATACCCAACATGAGATTGCTAGGTTTGCGTGCTTCTTGTCTTTAAAGATGGTTGTATTTTTAGAATCCTCTGTGAAACCTTAAGGTTGAATCTCAAAATATTTTTTAGTGCAGATCAGAAACTATTCAGAGCAATTATTAAAACATAAAATGCCTGGGTAAATTCAGGAAGGCTTAGCTGCCTCCAGGATACGAAGAGGCGAGAAGAGTCCACAAATGATAAATCCCCCTTACTGTATCTGCTTTGGTTTTGGCTGATTTACAAATACCGTAGCAATTTGATCCAAAAGGTGTGGTCAGGTATGAGTGTTCATTAAACACTCACTGGTTTCTCTCATAACTTTCTTTATTGAGTACAACCATCTAAGATAAATCTGAATTAACAGAATTAAAGAAAATACATATACTTAGGCATATATATACACATATATACATAGCGCAGTTACCAGTGCCTTAAAATAATACTTCAAGATCAAAATTTGAAATATATAAATCAATAAATAAAGCTAACCCAGCACAAATGCAACGTAGGAAATTTTTTTCAATCATTTTGTAAACCTGCTTGTATCATTGTACTTTGAAACTAAATGACTTCATTTTGGGAACTGAGGAATGGCAGTGTTAATGCTGTATTTGAAATTTAATGCATAGTTTGGTCCCCCCTCTAAACTTACTGAAGAAAGAGAAGTAGGAAAAAGAGATTTGGAGAAACCAGTGCTTTTGCTCCTGAACTAGTATTTCTTCTTTAAGTAATTTCTCACTTTTCTTCTTCACCAGGGACTGAGTATGCTTCTAAAGAACGTAACGAAATTATTTGCAGTGCTGATAAAAATGGTCCTTTAGTTGCTTGTCTAGGTGAATGACACTTGTGATTTTGTAAAGACAGCGCTACAGAGAAAAAATGATGACAAATGTTCCTGTTTAATAACATTGATATTGTTGTTCTTTGAAGACATCTTTCTTCTTTCTTTAAAACTAAAATCTTCTAAGAAAAAGCTTTCAAGACACGTTTTTAACACTTCTTAACAGTGCATGCTGTATCACCCATAGATGAAATCTCACAACAGCTGTGTTGTAGATACTCTGATTATCTCTTTCTATTTGAATTTGTTGTGAAAATACTTCCTATGGCATCTATATACAAGTTGTAAGTGTTTGTACTCTGTAGAGATTGTTGTTTTGTTAAATGCTTTTACATTCAGCATGTCAAAAATTTATCTTTTCTTTGTTTTTAGGAATGAGATTTCAGGATTTAGAAGTGAGATCACCTAACCTTGGGCTCCCGGAATATGGACCGAGTCAGCTTGAGTCTTCAAGGGCTGAAATAAGAGATTTGTACGCTTTTCATACTTCTTAATTTTCGTCATTATAACTGTTAATACTTGTGGTTTTCTTGAAGGAAAAAATTACATCTTTCAGAAGTTTTCACTTCAGAAAATAAAGTGAAGTTGTTGAATCTGACAACAGTAACACTGGTAACAATACAGAAGTGGGTTTTGATAAGGAAAACGTAGAATTAAAGATTTAGAATGCACAGTGCAGGTACATAGAATTTCGCTGGAAGTTAAAATTGATATTCAGTGGTGAGCCTCTCTTTTTGCTAGGATGCAATGCTGCCTGGCTTACCACTGGACAAAAGCAAGGGCAAGCTTAGCTACAGAATTATTACCAACATGACTTTTAAGCTGTGTGGGATAACCCAGGCAAGCACTGACTATTGAATGTGTTACACTAATGCATTTAAGCTCAGTTTCTAGAGGTGGTCAGACGTTATAGATAAGTTGCCAAAAGCGCACTATGGGATAGCAATGTAAAATGATTTTGATTCACTTTGGCATTTTGAAAGTTGGTTTGTAGTCCAGTTGCACATTTTAACTGAAATGGAAGCTCAGGAATCTCTTCATAACATCCTTAATGTAGAGACTGCATGAGAACAGAGGTGGTTACATGGTGGCAAAAAGGTAGTTAATATCGAATTTAAAGATACTGAGGTCTGATTAGAATATTTTTCTTGTCCAAAATATATCAGAACCTATTATGGTTTTTAGACATCTGTTTTTCTAAAGGCTGCCTTCAGTATGTGTGTTTCTTTCTATAATGATTTACCTGAATCAGATTGACAACAACATCCATAATTGCTAAATTTTCAGTAAGTGGGCAAGCTAAGTACACAGATCCATGAATTACTGTGCAATTCTGTGTTTTGTATGTGAAGTTTTGTAAACACAAAGATTTAGTGGCATCATAGGAAATAATTTTACAGAAATATTCTTATCAAATATTTCAATAAATTACTTAAAATCATTTAAGAATGTTTAAATTGCACTCTTGCTAGTATCCTGTTTGAATTTAACTTTTGCTGAACAGTTACATTATTTTTAAAATAATCTGCATTACAATAGGATGTTGTTATTGCAGAAAAAAAAAAGAAAGCTTCAGTAATTTAATAGTGATGGGCCTAGAAAGGGCTATTTCTCCTCACACCTATCGCTTCTTAGGATTTGGAAAATAAGAGCTATTCATTAATACTGCCACGAATCTCACTGCTCACAATAGCTTTTCTCCAAATACATTGTTTAATGCAGAAAAAGTCAAATAGCATCTTTTTCAGAGATTTCAGTTCTCACAAACATGCCAAAAATAACCATACCTGTTCGGAATGGTGCACTCAGATACAAAAGCAAACACCTGGCCGAAAAAGTCAAGGTGCTTTTAAGTCTATGTATACAAGGTAATGAAGAATTGTAGCTAATGCACCAAAAGCTTTAGAGTGGAAAAAATTGTATATTAGTTGTTGCTTATTCTTATTTAAAAAAATATTATTGGGAAAGTTAACTGAGATTACCTTGTCAAGAAAATCAAACTTGCGGCCTATTAAAAATATTCAGACTCTGATCTCTATCTTCTCTGATTTTCTTTTTTTTTGGTTGCATTTACTGGATAAGTTCCACTCTTAAAGACATATAATCTGATTTAATATTTTTCTGAGGGAGTGTAAAGTTACCTAACTCAGAATAAAAGTTTAAAAGTTATTTTCACTGCTCCATCTGTTGAAGATTTTGAAGATTGCATGTTCTTCTGATAGCTAGTAATGGTGTTTTCCTTTTCAGAAAACACTTAAAGGATTAGGAAGGAGATAAGTTTAATATAGAGTATAAGAAACCATGAATGATGTTTTCAGCTAAGTTCCACTGAATGTTATTCAGTCCACATGAACATTTATTTTGAGAGTTTGTGTTTGATAATGTGTTTGATTTAGGTCTCTATTTATTGTACTTTTCACATCTTTTTGTGGTGTGACCTCTAATTATTTTCATAGAAAGTTGAACTCTTACAGCCTCTGATGTTAAAAAATACTAATTTTGCTGAACACTTTTAAAATTTTTGCTTTCTCGAATATTTTTTTTTTCTTTTATTTAATACTTGCCTTCTTTTGTAATATAAGATACTTGTACTTGCAGGGAGACTGTGATTGAGTCCCAAAAGGAACGCATTGAGGGACTAGAGCGTGGCAGAGAGATACTTGTGAGTGAGCTAAAAAGGAAAGAAAAGGAAATTGAAGAATCCATCCTACGGCTGAAAGAGCAAGAAACAGCAAGCCAAAGGTATAGTGAAAAATGGAATCTCCATGGTGAAAGCATTAGAAGAGCTATGTCATAATATTTATATATAGCTGTGAAAATTTCTTGTTCTGCTAAGAAATAGGTGCTTTATTCATTTTTTTAACCCCCCTTTGGTGAAACTAAGTAATAAAATGTTTTACCAAATAGCCATGGATAAGTCTAATCAAGGAGATTGTTATGATAATAGGTTATGATGTATTTTCATAGAGAAGCAAATTCATAATTACCATTTTAGAGAATTAATTTCCAGCTGATTCAGATTCAGTTGAAGTTCAGCTCATTAAATTTTAATCATCTATTGTTTCTTCAATATATTCTTAGGAAATTTTAAATATAGGTTCTTGGTGAGTAATTTAATGTTCATTAATACTCATTGATAATCTGGACTGTACCAGTAGTAGAAACATAAAGGCCCAGTAGGGGTAGATTAGCAAATTTTGGAAGGAATATGGTATGGCTGTGCAGTGAAACAAAAGACAGACAAACATGCTTGTGGAATCAGTTTCACAATAAAGCTTCTATTAATTTAATACCTTTTCTTCTCTCTTCTTCCACTTTTGCAAAAATATATGCAAAATCATTCAACTTTGCATGTGTTTTCTCTCTTTTGACTGTTTCAGTTTCAGCCTGTTACTTTTAATTTTATGAACAATTTAATATGGCATGATCCTGCATTCCTTACTCATTTGGTTTTAGTTCTACTTGGATAAGAAATAAGTGGTCAGTTCTTAACTGTCTTTCAAGGAAGGGACCCCATTATTATGTGTGAGCATTCTTTTGTGCATCAGTGGCACTACATAAATAATACATCATAATGTTTGCTATTAAATTATTCACAAAGTCATAAGTCTCCCCTATTCAGAATTTCCTTTATACGGTTTAAATTGGTTAAAGAAGTTGTTATTATGAATAATTTCTCAGTATGTTCCTACAGTGAATTCGGAAAATATTTAAAAGATTTTTTTAATTATTTGAAAATAATCTGATACAAATCTCAAAGAACTTCTGTGCTTCATTCTTCTGTAGATAAACACTCTTCTTTAAGTACAGCAGACAGAAACTGGCATCTAAATTTAATGTCAACTACCATATTTCTGAGAAATTTTTAAGGACTTCTAAAGATGCACTTCAAAATTGGCTAAAAAAAAATATCTTTAAAGTCAGGCAAGAAAAAATAGTGCAGATCTTTATTTATTTATGTTTATCAAATTACTTGTATACAATCCATGACACTTGGCCTAACTTACTATCTTTGAATTCATATTTGAATTTCTGTAAGTACTTCCATTACAGTCCTTTTCTTGTTTGAAGTCTCATAGAAGATAGGTTAAGCCTTTAAGAGTTACTGTGTTTGGCTGAACACACTGGGAAAGAAGTTGAAAATTTTCCACTAGTGAATCACTAGAATAGTGTGCATTCTATAATTTTGCCACTGGAATACTTATGGAAGACTGCTTTTCCCCATGTTTTTCAAGTTGTATTTTTGTATGCTGAAAGAATGAGAGACATAACTTAGAGGGATACTATTGTCTCTAGGTTTAACTGCAACCGTAGGTACATATACATACTATCTTTGGGAGATTTTCATTAGCTTGCTTTCTTGGAAGTCTTGCAACTGCTTTCTAGAACAATCCATATTAGCTGTCTTATTGAACACATAAATTTATAGGTTCTATGGAATTCTTATTTTTAATCTTCTTTCCCTCAGCAGAGAAGAAACTGTCAATAGTAAAATACTGGAGGAAAAAATGGGAATTTGGTTGATTGATAAAGCCATCTTATTTTGTCTTTGTAGCTTATGTCTTTGAATTTTGGTACAATTTTCAACTCTCTTTTGTGTATCGTGAGACTACAGTTTGCTGTCATCTAGATATGTTACTATTTAAAGACGAATGATCTGTTTAAATTCTTTAGGGACTGTATATTGCCAAAAAGACATAATATATGTGTTTCCACCTATCTTCATGTTGTAGCACCATTTGATCTCAGCCTCGTGTTAACAAAATTAGGTTACTTTCAACATTTAGGAAAATATTCTTATTCTGCTACATAGGTAGGAAATTCTTGTGATTGAAATAACTGTAGTTTCCAAGCGGCAAAGCAGCCACAGTTAGTAATCGTTGATCCATCAGCAGTAAGGGAGGGAGATACTAGTTATCTTGAGTCCTCTACTCACAAGAAATACAGTAATATTTTAAAGCTGGTTTTTCAGCCTCACTACAATTTCTGTATGACAACACAAGAGGTACATAACAGAGCTGAGTTCATACGCAGTGTACTCCTTGAGATTATTATTGTAATGTGGCTGCAATCAATGTTTTTGTCAATATTTTGTTAAGAGATTGTTTGGGGATTATTTCAAGAATATGTAATTCTGATTTAATTCTGACTTAAGGGAGAAATTTGGCATGTGGCTTGTTAGTTTGAACACATTTTCTTAACTTTTTTTACAAAATTTAACTGCATTTAGCTTGACTGGTTTTAAATTAAAGATGGCTAAAACCATAAGAACATCATGATTTAAATTCTGTGATGCCCAGCGCACAAGTTAAAACATTACGTCTAAACAATCATATTTTGCAAGCAGCTAGCTTCAGATACCTTGATAGCTCATAGTACTTTCCAAAAACATTTTCAAATCCACCCAAAATGCATTTGTGAAACAGGTATTTGCTATTTGCATGTTTGTGCATGTTTTTATTTTGTGCGGTTGGGTTTTTTTAAGTGAAGAAACTTACCTGCTAGTCAGTTTTTAATTCCTTTGGCATTTTTTGCTGCAACATGACTTTGGAATCAAACCTGGTAAGTGCATGGATTTTTGGACAGGGGTATCATACTGACACACGACTTCTGTGTTAGCATTGCAGACCTAGATTAAAATGTGGAACATGTTAATCACAGTGCATTATCTAAAGAGTTTTGAGATAATACAGCATGTATATGAATTTGCTAAATCATCTCTAATAAACACACATGTCATAAAAAAACCCCTTATATTTGCATTTCCCTATCTGATTTTTCATATCTGACCAGTTTACCTAGAGATCATGACTTTTTTCATTTCTAGCTCATCAGCCAGGCAGACAAATATGGAATCTTATATTGGTATTTAAAAGAATCTTAGCTCCGATGCTAGAGCTATTGATGCAATGTTAATATTTTGGGGCTTTGCAAGTATAGTACATAAAGGTGGTACTAGAAGGTGAATATTGTTGGGCTTTTTTTCCCCTTTATGTTTGACTTCTTATAAGAAATAGGAGCTAAAGGAAAGAACAGAACATGTATCAACATATGATTGTGTTAGTAGTTCCTAAGCATCACAGAATGAGAGGATGTTCCATTCTTTACTTCTCTGCTTGGGGATCTGTGTATTTATCTTGACTACTGATGCATTGGTGATTGGGAACTCTTATCCTAGAAAACATTCGTTTATTTTTCCAGGCAGAGGGTAAGTGATCCTGAGAATTGCTAAGGTGATGTTTTTATACTTGCTTGCTTTTCTTGTTCTGAAGGTAAATGGGGAAAGTTTGCAAGTCACTGGTCCAGTTGATGAAATCACAGGACTCTTAAAGAGCAGTCTCAGTATTGTATCCATGTCCTGCTCATATGGAAGCAAAGACAAGATGCAAGGGATGTGGTTTAATTAGACCTCGATTTTATTAGCTTAGCCATCTGGGATTTACTGGCATAAATTTGTACAGTGCAGGTCAAGATCCTTTATTTAATCATTTTCTTCTGGTTTAGGTTGCTATCAGTCGCCCATTCCAACACAGCTGGTCCCCAGCATGTTACTGGAACCCCACTCTATATGCTTTTAATCCAAATGGTAAAAGGTCTGGAAAAGAGACTGTCTCTTTGGTATACTTCAGATATTAACCCCAAACATAATTCTTAGCTTTTTAATGCTTCTTTCTCCTAACTTCATTTCCAATTTCAAACTTTTTAATCCAGGTTTAAGATGAGGTTTAGAGTGGAAGGATAGAGTTCATGTTCCTTATTTCTGCGCTTGTGGTAGAAGGTGTGCTAGAGCTAAATCAGTATACCCATTAATTCAGGTTACTGCCTCGAAAGGGATATTGGTTCCTTTTTTAACTTCTGCTGCAGGTCTACCTCCATGTTTTTAGACTTGCAGAATTTTTGGCTTTTTTAGCAACAGAGAGAATATTGAATGTGCTGTCTTAGTCCAGCTTTATTCTTACACATTATTTTGTTATTCTTCGAGCAAAATAAAGGTAGCGTTGACCTTTATATCAAATCTGTATATAACCCCTATTTTTTAACAGAACAGCTGGGCAAATGTTCTGGGAGCAGAATAAATAAGTGACCTGGTAGGGAGAAAGCTGTGTAGATAATCAATTTCTTTTCTATTCTACTGTTTTGTGACTTCCTTTATAGAAAAATTAATCTTCCCAGCAGAATCTTCCTCAAATAACTTTGCCTTGCCCACAAAATCTGAAATTATTTTGTTCTTCAACAGCAACTTTTTTGTCATGGACCTAGATGCATCGGATATTTCTTAGACGTATTTTGATTAAATAAATAAATAATATATTGTAGAATTACTGTAGGAAGGTAATTGTTGCTGTAGCCTGCAATGAGATCTGAGACTGTGATTGATGTGGTGCACTAATAAGAAATTAATTGCACATGTTTTCTGTAGCTAGAAACTTCGTGAGATAAATACTTCTATAATTGTCAGAATTTAAATGATCCCAATAAAAAGTAATTCTTCACTTCTGAATTTGAATTGTTTATTTCATGATATCAGTACCCCAAATCTGTTTAAATCAAATGCTGTTTCATTCACTGTTGAAAAAATAGTTAATGTCAATTGTCAGAAGCCATGGGGTTTACATCTGTACGTCATAAATTTCACTATCATCTGCTTCTTTCTCTACTAAAAGGAGGAAAAAAAAAAAAACTGCTTAAAAAAGAAGGGGAGGGGGAGGGTGAGAGAAAAAGCCTTTGAAGGCATAAGAGCCTTTTGTTTGATGTGTGGAACAAGATTAATAAAAATGTGCCACTACATTAGCTTTTAAATAGCTAGCATGAGAGTGCTGCTGTCTATTCTCACCACAACTTTAATTTACATAGATAACATGTTTTAGACACATGATATTTAGTATTGTGTTAGGGCTGTTTCTTGGGTAAGATCTCAGGTTAGTGAGTGTGTTTATCTTCTGTGTAAGGACAATTAGCTGGGCAATGCCAAAACACAATAGGATTTGATATTTTACAGAATAAAAGGAAAGTATTTCATGTATTCAGCTGGTTTACAGATGTGTAAGCTTTGTAGTTCATTTTCTTCCTCCAGCATGGCATTGTGACAATTCATCCAATATGTCTAAAATAGATAAATATTGTAACAGAAATTACCTTTTCAAATGCTAAAGATTTATTCTGATTTTATCGTATTTTATTAATACAAATCAGAATTGGTTTCTCTTCCCGGACTTGAAGAAGCTGTGAAAATAATGGGGTTTAGTTTTCACTGTTTGAAGTAAGGGAAGGTATCTACATAAATATTTATTTAAATTTTGAATTATTTTAAACATCCTTTCAATTAAACAGTACTTTCTCAAATTAATCTTAGAATTGTAACAATATAGAACAGGTACATGGACATTCAGTGATTTTCATGTAGTTCAGACACACCTGCAGCTTGTTTGAGTGCCAACCTTAAGTTTTTGTTGTATAAATTACTAAGTCGCTTTTTCATAGCAGTATTTGATAGGTCTAAACTCAAATGGTAATCTACTGGCATAAAATGGTAACCTAGTGGCAGCAATTACTTTGGAAGGTGGAAAATGAGTGACTGTAAAACAAATAATCTCTTTAGGCATAGGATTGTTTTCCTGTCGTGTAGTTTGATACAATGACCAATGATGTATATATGTTAATTGGAGCTCTGTCGTTGTGTGGTAGAATGTTTATTTACCTAAAATCTGTAATGTGGATTATAGGAGGAGAAATTAATTTGGGTATTACACACTAATATTCTCTCAGATGTGTTGTGATTTGCGGAGGATTTCAACCTATCAAAACAAAAACAGTTAGATAATTTATTTTGTATCTTTAAGCTCATGATGAATTTCTTTTTAATACAATTTTGAAGGCTAAACATTCGGGACAATGTGGAAATGATCAAGATCCGTAAACAGCTGGTTGAGAAAAGCAATGCTCTTTCAGCAGCAGAAGGAAAATTTCTCCAGCTTCAAGAGGTAATTGCAATTTGGTCAGTGACATTCCTTTACTCTTGTCACATAAGCATGCATAAATGGAAAATAAATATACACAGTTCTTGACTCTGAGTCAATACTGCGTACATGAAAATGAACCACATAATTCATTGTACCCGAACTACTCCAAATGTTTAGAGATTCTTAGTAATAAATTTCATTTTTTGTTTCTTGCAGAAGGGTCTAGTAGGTCTTAAAGATGTTCTTCTGCAAAGCTATCCCAGGCAGTCTGTGGAGAATGAACTGAGTTGTCCGGCTATCAAAAGAGATTCCTGGACATTTGAAGAGAGGGCTTTGACTTAAATGTACTGATTTACCAAAGAAGGGGTACCAGACCCCCCCTCACTTTATCAGTCTTTGATAAAGTTGGAGAGGTTTGACTGATGAGAGTTCTGATGTTAGGGGTTAAATAAACTGTGCTTTTAAGTTCATGGCAATTTTTTGAGGGCTACTGTAAGTAATGTGTTTTCTTTCTAAAAGGAGAAGTTTTATGAAAATATCACCAGCACATGCAATTGCATGGTAGACTCCAGGTAGGCTTTAGTTATACAGCATTTTTCTGCTGCTTCTTATATGTATTTGGAGAACTTCATGTGCATACAGACAGAGGTAGTATGATAATGACTTGGAAATGGGAGAATCCTGTGGGTAGGAATCCTGTGTACAATAGAGCTTTCTAAAGTATCTTAGCCTTATGAGGTGAAAGCACTTAGATATCCTTGTAAACTCCTACTGCTGCCTGCTTCTCGTTATTGTAACATGCTAAGTAACACTTGTGCCATTAGACTTTTGTTCCGTTCCTTTTTCCCCTGTGTTTTTCTGTTTCCATGTTTTGCTTTGCTTCCTTCTCCTCTTCAGTGTAATACCTATATCTTCTCTGCCAGAGCAGCACTTCTGTTACTAGCTCAAATTTAATTTTTCGCAGGGTGGGCTATGTAGAATGAAATTCCAGGGGAGACAGGTTTCACGTGGTTTCTTACATTCTTAAATAGAAAGCAATAAGTAAATGTTCCATTTTAAATCATATGTGACTTTTTGGTAATTTACAGCAAACATCAAGTAGTTATGCCTCTTTCTTGGCAGCAGCTGAATAGAAACACATGCCTAGGATTCAAAGTGGTATTTGAAGATGTTGTTTCTAATATTCATAATGAAAGCTGCATTTTTGAACAGGATGAGTACATTTTCTGTCTCTATTTTTTTTTCCCAAGATAATGAATACAATGGTTGTCTGATTTCCAATCATTTAAATGTTTGAAACGTGTCTACTGTATTTGAATAATTGTAATATCCAAATTTTCTAGTTTAGAGGGTATGTACTTACAAACAGAACAGTTTTTAGTGGGTTTATGTTGATTATTTTTTGTGCCTATTGCATTCGTTGTCATTTACTTTCAGCTTGTACCGATTGAAGTGCATAGAATTCATCTATGTTCATCTTTGAATTTGAGTCAGCCCAAAATGTGAAACCACAGAATAAGAACCTAGAATCCTACTCCATCTAATGATACTGAAGTTGGTCTTGCTACCAAACATTTACAGGATATTTTGTTGATAAAGAATTTTAATGTAGCCAGTTGAATGAAGGAATTGTACAATCTGTTTAGAAGAACAAAGGACCCTGAAACTGTTTGGATTATATATTTGATCCCATTGGTGTGCTTGTTTCCTTCAATTACAGACTGAGCGTTCAGGATTTCATGGTGATTGGGTTTTCTGTGGGGGTTTTGTTTGTGTCTGAGATATTCATGCTGCATGTGAACCTAAACAATTTGTAAGGGTTCACATTCAGTTTCTTCATTTAACTACTTTGTAGGAATATTGTATGGAAAAAATGGAGCTAACTTTTTTCTGTCTACATCATTAAACATTATCTATACTCATACATATATATGACTTAAATTTTCATATGATCATTTTATTAAACAGGAGATTAGCTTTTGGGCTGTTTTGTTTCAAGTCATATTTTGAAAGTGATTTACATTTAAATTCTTAATGAATGAACCTTTATTAAAGCGTTGTGGAATGTAGGCAATATAATATTAACTAATATTCTGGAAATAGAGGTTCTATCAGCATCTTCCATTTAATATTAAAATTGGTTAAATGTGCCTTAATATAATCCATAGAAGTAAATTAAAATGTAAAAAAAAAAAAAAAAATAATCATAAGTCCCTCGTTAAATTAGTGCCAGCAGGGAAATAGAACTGAGCGCATTAGGATTATGAAACAATTACGTATCTACAATTAAGGGTTAACAGAGCTGTGGCAAGCTCTGTGATTAACACAACTGTGGTCAACATTCATTTTTGCTTGCTACTGCAGTGCTTTTGGTCAGCATGTCTAACCACTGTAACCACTGCAAAATCTTTTAATTGCTTAACAGATGTATTTCTTGGTTGTTTTCATCATGACTGAACTGAGGGCTTAATGTTCCTGAGAGCAACAAGAATGCCACCTTCTCCTGACCATATGTAATGAAAGTCGTTTTCAGTTATATAGTTCAAGAGTGTCTCCTATTGTCCATATTGAGAATACATTAAATACTGCCCTAAGAGACCATGGGTTGAATATGCAGTGTTGTAACATTCTAGTAAGGGTGATTTTTTTTTTTCTTTTCTTTTTTTTTTTTTTTTTAATGGGTTTTCCTTCCTTTCTTTTCAAAGAACGAGAAGAACTTGAAGGCCAGCTATGATGCCTTAATAGCAAAAGGTGATGAACTGAATCTACAGCTTAAAGAGGAGCAGTTAAAGTGCCTTCATCTTGAAAAAGAACTGCAATCAGTAACCATTTCAAACCAAAGGACAGAAGAGGTGAGATCGTCTTCAAGAGAGCTAGAATCTGCTTTAGGTACCACACAGACATAAGGGAGAAGTAACCATGGGATACCTTTTAGTTGTGGAGATATGAATAGACCTTGGGATAAAAACAACTTGTGGTTGCTGCTTGCGTTTCATAGAATCATTAACTGTACCTGGTCCCTATGCCACATAATCACTGGGGCAGTGGTTGGACAATATTTGAGGTTAAAGTGTAGGATTTCATGTCAATTCTGATACTAAACAAGTGGTTTGTTAACTGGAAAAAAATCATAATACTTGATTTATTGAACACATATTGCTAGTGTTTTAGTATTATTTCAGTCCAATTTAATTACAGTATAGTGTAGCATTACATCTTACTCAGCAGTTCAGTCAGTTCTGTGTCTTTGTCAAATGGCTCTGAGAGACTGGTGTCATCAGTAACAGTCACCCAGAGACAGGGCTAAAAATCAAGCGGTTCATTCCTCATTCTCTTCAACACAGGGGGAGTAAGAGTCTACAAACCTATTTGGGTTTTTCTTACATACTTGTTTTTTCTTTGTTGTAATGCACATAAGGTGTATCTTCTGGGGTAAAGCATCTTGTATTTTTAGAACCATACCCTGCTATAGCGAATATTCTGAAAGCAAGGATTTTTTGTTTCTATAAAGGCAATTAAGAAAATATTTGCTGTACAGAAGCCATTAACTAGCTAATATTAATACTCACTAAATTGGAGATAGAAATCTTTAATCTTATGGATTTTTTTATTTTTTTTCCTGAAGGCAGGATGTGATTATAGGTACTGTTGTTGAACTGGACGTGTTAGTCCCAGGTTCATATTAAAAGGACTGTCTGGGCCCAAGTAGATCCATGTGTTGAAAAAGCCTGACAAAATATTAACTATTTGTCTTTACAGCTTCATTGTAATTTCATTTTGTGCTGTGCATTTCTTGAAACTTTCTATTTCGTTTTAGTTACACGAAAGAATAAATGATCTAGAAAAAGAGAAGGAACTCTTGAGGGAAGACTATGATAAACTGTATAACACGTAAGTTATGGTTTCTGTATATGCAAAACTTGATTCCTGACGTGTTTAATAGGCCTTCATATACTGTGTGCTTGAATGTGCATACTGTGTGTTGTGAACACGTGTATATATTCATGCTACAGTTCATCATATCAGTAAGTGTATATGGAAACTTCTGTGGTTATCCATTTCATCTGTTCTGTTGAAAACAGCAACTTCCATATTTGCTCTAAGACTCTCTAAACAGTAAATTACTTCTTTTAAAAAAATCTAATTAAAAAATAAGTGGAAGTCTATTTTGAATATCAACACAAATATTTCTTATTTGAGTTTTTAATAACTTTTTTAGGGTTATTGTTGAAAGAAGAATACATCTAGGTAGTCATAAATTACTTTGGGTTTATTTATTTTATTTTTTTATTCTATTTTTGTGTAAGTTCTTGCAGCATTTCTTAGTGGACCTATATAAAGCCTGATATTTAATAGCTTTTCCAGTGTTTAATTTTGAGGGGTGGTTTGTTTGTTTTGGTAATAGCTAACATTTCACTTCTACTGCTTGTGCTTGAAAATTTTGTCTGAGCTTATGTGAGTTTTTACAAAGGTTCCTATACATAGTAAGTTGTATGAACTGAATCAGCAGTGCATACAATGCAGAATACATTGGCAGATATGATTCAGAAATTCTCTGCTACAGAAAAGAAGTAAGCAGTCAATTGCCACAAGCACATTGAAGGAAAAAATGACCTTCAAATGAACTTTTCCTTTATTGTGAAACCAT
This sequence comes from Nestor notabilis, assembly GCF_000696875.1. Lineage (NCBI taxonomy): Eukaryota > Metazoa > Chordata > Aves > Psittaciformes > Psittacidae > Nestor > Nestor notabilis. The sequence goes on along the minus strand of NW_009914935.1, from coordinate 27,975 downwards.
GTCTTTTGTACTGAAGAGGGTTAGAAAATAAGATAAGTGTCCTAGAGCTAATAATTGCCTTGGAAAGTAAGCAAAATGCTTGAAGTCTTTTCTCATACCAAAATTCATTCCCCTTTTAAAGTTTGTTTTGTCAGTGTGATGTCTGTCAAAGAAATACAAATTACTAAAGAAAATGTGATAGCAAATGTTGTTTACAGTAATCTTACGATATTTATTAAACTTTTTGTACTTTCTATGATGAAATTAAAACTTATAGTAGTAAAAACTGAGTATAAAATGTTTTTTTACATGCGAGTTGTAACAGCTGTATAACCACAATGTTTAGAGTTTTGTTTAGGGGCAGTTGTCACTTGTCTTTTTCTTAAGTTCATTGTTGTACATTTCTCTGAAGTCTTATGTTATAAATATTTCTGATTATGATATTTTAGTTTTCTCTATCATTATTCAGAGAAATATCTCTTACAAATCAACTTATAATTTTGTGTTGAAATTTTCTGTTTAAATAAAATCTTACTGGGATAACATAAAGATAAGTTTAACTAAACACATTGAAATATGGTTCTGTCATAACACAGTGATCCGCACATGGTTTTTCTTTTCCTTAAAAATGTCTGTCTTTTCCATATTTTCCCATTTAAACTTTGGTTCATGTTTCATCATCCCATGTTACTGTATAGCTAACAAGAAATGAGAAAGAAAAATGGCTCATTTAATTATAACTGTTATTTCATGGCCAGCGTGTTCTGCTGTCCATTTGAACAATGTGACTTTACTACAGCTAACCTTTTGCTAGCAGTGGATAGACCAGTGTCCACAGGTGCCAGATAATTAATAAATATTTCTTTTTAATGGAGTAAAAGAGGCATAAACCTATTCTTTGCTAATGTTGTTTTTGGGGAAGTTCATTTGAAGTTGATGGGAATTTTGCTGAAGACTGAAGAGCTGGATCTGAAAAGTTTATGAAGAACGAGTATGAATTTGTCAGTTGACTCTTATTATTTAGTTAATATCCAAGAAAACAATTTGTTTGGATAAAAGGTTTGGAGGAATTGTTTTCATATGACCTTGTAATGCAAATCTAGCCATGCTTAAAATCCCTCCAAAGGAAATGGTGCCAGATGTGGTTGACCATTTATAGTTACCCAGATGGCTCTAACTCCACTGAAATACAGTAAATGTGAAAGAAATTCCACATGAGTTCAAGTAAAAGTAATCTTAAAATTCAAAGGAAGAAAATGTCAGAAGTGGACTCAATTCAAACTGACAGAAACATTAGCGTTATAGGCTTGGATAAAATCTGTCTTCTAAAATGTTTCTCATTTAAACATTTAAAATCTGAATTACTATTAGAGTAACTGTTAGTGGTTTTTCTGCCAGCATAGTCTTTTGAAAAACTGAAATAATGTGTAGCTACATCATGATGTGAGATAATTGTACCTAAAGATAACAAGTGCACGTGTAACTAGGTATCATGGTGATTAAAACTTTAAAACATGTTCGGAAGTGTGGCAACTAAGGGTATTTGGCATCTTGCTAAGATTTATTCTTTCCTTATGGGAGCTAATCAAACTCTGCAGACTGGTAAGTCTAAGCATTACAGAACACCCTGTGTCTCTTCTGAGCTGTGCAGCATTATGGAAATGAATGTGGGTTCAGTGCATTATATTTGCTGCACATTATCTCCAAAATTATAGCAGAGTGAAGTAAGTATTACTGTAGGACTTAGAAGCATTGCTTAAGGTCATGTGTGCTGTAAAAGACACTATCACACTGTAAGATGATATATGCCTAGAGAACTGTATAAATAGGTGAGATTAGGTACAGTGTGAGAAAAAGACAAAATAAAGAGAAATAGAACTGGTTTTATGAAGATCACAAATCAAGAATATAAACTCTTACCATATACTTTAGAGACCATAGTTCATGCTGTAATATTTCTTCTATAATCTTAAGGCCATTCTTCAAATATGTTAGATAGAAATGCACTTATATGTACTCAGTGCACTTTATGTAGTCACAGTCATCAAAACAGACAGTTCTCTCTCAGTCAGCATCTACAGTATGCAAAGGTATGTGGGCTGTCCTGTGATACTTCCTTCTTCTCTATGTTTCGCTGAGGTTTTTATTGCATAAATCTCTGGGAGAGATAAATTGATAGACAAATATCAGAAGATTTTTTTATTTAGTTGTAGTTATATTTTTTTTTTACTAGTGAGCTTCACCAATGTGAAAAGTTGAGGAACTTGCTCTGTTGTTTAAAAAACCCCTACAATTTCTGATTTTTTACGGAATGCAAAACTGAATAAACTGGTTTATGATTCGTTGAGATGAAGGACCATTTTCCAGACAATAAGAATGCAAGTATTGAATAGTAATACTATGAAGACCATAGCACTCATTGTCTAAATTACATGAAAGCACATTGCATTACTTACTCTTTTTACCCACTGTAAATTATATAATGTACTTAATTTTATTTCAGAGTTATACATTTTGTTGTGGTTTCAGCAGTTCTAATTCTGTGTCCATGCAATCCCTATTGCGCACAGATTGGTGATTTCCAAGTAAATAATGTGTTACAGGCAAAGAAGTTATTCTAATTTCTTGCCCACTTCTGTTTTTTATTTCTCAACGTAGGAGAAAGATTACTTTATATGTGCTTCTTAATCAGTATCAGAATTGTTGTTTTACAGTATGAGAAAACTGTTGTCACTTTGTGGTCAACATTTCTTTGAATAGGCAACTGACTTAGGCTCTGCATGTTTCACAGATTTAAAAGAAGTCAGGTGGGTGATCCTGGCTCTCTACATTAAGAGGTTTTGTATGTGGAAAGAATGGCTTTGTCAGTTGTCAGTTGCTGAGGTTTGGAATTGTGGATTACTCTGGGATATGCATCTGAATTCCTTTTCTAGTCCCACAAATGTTGCATGCTGCCAACTTTTCTGATTTTGGAGCTCTAAATTGAGGCCAGTTCCTTTG
>NW_009914935.1:21034-24965 GCF_000696875.1 Nestor notabilis | reverse complement strand
ACTCTTTCATGTTTTTTAACCGCAGCCTGAGAAAGGCGCCTTGGTTTCAACAGCAGCAGACCAGCATATGTTTACTTAATTCCTGAGACATGATGACAGTGGTCTCTATGCCACTAAAAGCTTTTTGCTTTATTATATTCTGTTGAAGCTAATTTCTAAAAGTTATTCATATGCCACATGTTTTATCGCAGTGTCTTCAGTATGACCCATGAACAGCAATGGAAATTAAAGGAACAGCAACTGAAACTGCAAATTGCTAAACTAGAGACTGATTTAGCAGACAAAAATGAAATCCTTGACAAGATCAAAGTAGAAAGAGGTATATTTCTGTAATAATTATTATTTTCTCGTGATGTGAGAGTCTTCTGTGTTGGAGTTCAAGTATATTGCCCAGAAAAGCTTCTCTTGTTGGTGATTTCAGAGCTGCCTTTTAAGTTGATCAATATGCTTAAGTTATGACTAGCTGTTAAGTACAAAAATTGATCCAGTACAGGTTTTGTGCTGAATGACGATCATATAACCCCAGCTGCATTCAATCTTCATCTGTTGGGTTGATATTTACTCTTTATTCTGTATTTCTCCACTCCTCTACATCGAAAATTCAAATGGAAAAGAGGACCATCTGACAGTCCCTCTCAAATTATAAACCACTATTTTATTTACTGTACAGAGTTACATGAAGCCTGTATAGGCCCTTGAACATGTTTGATTGTCTTTCAACGTTGTGAATTCAGATTTTTTTTAATATTTTCAGTACACACTAATCTTTATTTACAGCTATGTACATTTAGAAGAAAACTGTATTATTGTAATATACTGAACAGATTATTTCATATGTGTTTTTCCCATTCTGTATGACAGCTTCTCAGTAGATATTTAAGACCTTGCAATGCTTTCTTTTTTTATCTCAGTACTGTGATATACTGTGGCAGCAAAGTTTACAAAACGAGAGCACAGGCAGTAAGTAAACTAAGTATTTTTAGAGATTATTCTTCAAATGTGTATTTTTAAATATGAATTTCTGTGAACAATCTAATGGAATGAAGTCAGCCAATTTGTTGTGAAAAATTCTTGTTATGATTCTGGCTTGAGTTTGGCATATGCTTACCATTCAGATTCAAGTAGCTCTACTGACTTCAAATACCAGATTAAATATTTAAACATTTTACTTGACCACAGCAAGTGTTTGCAAAATTAACCTTAAGTGATACTAAAATAAAAAAAAATAAGATGCCTTAAGCTATAATTATACAAATTTATGGCATATTGACAGAGATAGTTACTAATGACACCTTGATTATGCAATGCAAAATTTAAGGTGATACTAAAAGCATGAAAATATTGTAGGCCATACTACTGTTTGGTTAAGATGAATGTGGAAAATCGGGCAACACCTTCCATCTTCTGTCCTTCATATGGGCATTGAGTGGCAAGTCTTTACCACCCCGTCCGCAGATTGGCTTGGTGTACTCTTAAAATGGATGACCAGGTTATTACACTTTCCATTCTATTGAATTGAACTTGCTTGCAGCTTGAGTAGGTGTTGTAATACCCTTCAAGGCCTAGGTATCTAGGATTTGATTGCAGCTTCTTGTCTAGCAAAACTTAGGCAGTATAAGTTTCTTCAGTCACACACTTCAGCGTATCTGTCCTTGCTGTACATCCCTTTCAGTTCTGCAGAAAAGCTGGAGTGCTGTTTGCCTTAACCTACTGCCTGGACCTAGTGTAGAAATAGTGTCTTGTCTACACCTGGTAGTTTGGCATGTGAATCTGTTTTTCAAAACTTCTTTTCCAGGACTAAGAAAGATGTTAAAATAAATGAAGTCTTGAAAATTCTTAATGCTACAGGAGACTAACATCATCTTGCCCTTTTCCATGTCCTCCTTCAGTATTCCTCTTTTGGAGTGATCATGTAATTTCAATGTAAATTTTTTAGTAGTATTTTTCTGTCCATAACTTCATAATGTGTTTTTTAATACTTAAATATGTTTAGACAGAAAACAGAACTACTTATTTCACATTTTGACTATATTTGCCTGTGAGTTTTTTCTTTTAGGATATGATATTTGCAGATGCTTTGTCATCCTTCCCCTGCCCCAATTCCCTTAGTCATTTATTCTTGTGTTTCTTATCGTTTGAATATCTCCCAGATTCGCAGCCATGAATTACAATATCTGTCGGATCATATTCATTGTATCTTCCTGAGAGTGTTGTTTCATGCAAGTCTCAAAAGGCTGAGATAAGCTAATACAAAATCTAAGATGAAACAATTACTATAGCAAGGATTGATGTCACTTCTCATAAATCCATACAGTGTTTTCACTTGTTGATATTTATGTCTAAATACTTTTTATTTTTCATTAATATAATCTCATGCCTATCTGCATTTGTTGTTTATATTTATAGTACTGTTCTACGCAGAGTACAGTATTTACTAGATGCAGTTTTTTTCACAGTTGTGTTAATGGACAAATATTTACTCTGTGTCAGTGAAAGCCGATACGTGAAATACATGAAAAAATATATTTCACCCACTAAGTATGTTGTTCTGTCCATAAAACTACAAAGAAAATCAGCATAAAAACAGTTCAATTTTTTTTTTCCATGGGGTAACAAAGAAGGCAATCGTCTTGCCCTAAATTGGACCTTGACAAATAGAGGGTTTGGCAAGGAAGAAGGGGAGATGGTACATGATGGTGGGTAGATTATGGGAGAGTAAGAAAAATTGGTCTCAGTTGCCTTGGAAGCATGTACTTTTTATTTACAGGGAAAGACAGTGATGGTTTTGTTTTCTTCGCCCCTGCTACCTGGTTGGTACTGATTGGTGTATAAGAACTTTTTCTGTGAATTTATGTAGGAGGTGAACAAATGTAGAGGCTTTTGCTGATTAACATTCTAATTATTTTTATGTTTTGTAAATATGTACAAATATTTCATGTGGAAGACACCCATGCAAGTTTATTCAGATTAAGGTTTTGAATGGGATTGCAGATATTGGCACAATACGTATTTTGATTTCAGCTGAGAAGTACAGTATTGTACAGTCCCTTTAGTGTCTTCTAAGGCTCTTACCAACACAGAGGGCTATTTGCAACTCTGTAGTCTGCTACCACTCGTGGCTCTGTAGCCTCTCACACAAGCTGCTGTGTAGCATTTTCCAAAGCCTCCGGGGCAGTGGATTTCCCTCTTTTTTTGTGCTGTCCCTTTCATAGCCTTGCTTTTGAAACCCCTGATATTGTTGTGATGGTGTGTTCTTGTGGGATGTGTTCACCAGTGGTGTGAGAATCGCCTCTTCTCTCCCCTCTCTTCTTCCCCTTAAGTTGCAGCCTTTGGACTGAAGTAGGGGAAGCAAGTTAAGCAGCAGCCAGCAAGCAGCACCAACCCTGATCCAAGTGTACTCTAATCAGTGCTGATAGTATTGTAAGTGGAAACAACTAATGGAGAGTTGGAGTGGCTCCTAATGAAAAACAATGCAGTTATATGGGAGAACTGTCACTTCTGTTCCATAAAGACTATTGCTGAACTACTCCTTTTCCTCCTGCCTCTTTCCTTGTATGTCCTGTGTTTATACCTTTCATTAGGATTATAGAAGTGCAGCCTGTTGAGACTCTGGAAAGGCAACGCTGGCAGTGCTAAGGTGGCCTGAGCTGTGCTATTGACTAATTGGCCCTTTTTGGTTCAACAAGTTGTTGAAATTGTCTTTATTTGAACAAAAGCTCATCTCCTTTCTGTTTACAGGCTTGAAGTTAACTTTCTAAAGAGCAAGTGTGAATGAATATTAAAAATAAATGCAAAAACTTCACTGGGGTTCATGTCACAAAACGAGTGCACTGAGCTTGCTGCTTCTGTCAGAAAATTCATGACAATGAGATAGAAGTCCTTGAGAAGGGATTTGTCTCCTTATCCCTGGAAAAAGTGCCAGTTCAGATCT
>NW_009914935.1:0-21003 GCF_000696875.1 Nestor notabilis | reverse complement strand
GGGAAAAGAAACATCAGTATGAGGGGCCCTTTTTCTCTGTGGGAGACTTCTCAACAGACATAGGTCTTTTGGGTAAATTGTTTGGGTGAGTCCAGAAGACTCAACTGCTGGTAAGTGTTTCACCATCTTTTATGAAGGCCTGCCTTCTCTGCCCATTGACAAGGCAATTGTTTTCTTATTCACTTGTGAATTTTTAGTCTTTAGTGGGTTTAATTATGTTTTCTTCTCAATTGCACAAATGCTTTGCATTCTCCTCATAACTGCAGAGAATTAAAACCTTACTGGTGATGATGTGTTTGAATTGAAAGTGACTCTTGTGGGGTCCAACACATGTACAAGTCAGGCTACTGTGTATAGGAGCAGTGGCATAATAGATGATTCATTTTTAGTGAAGATGTCATTTAATATATGAACTGCAAAATTAAAACTACCCTGATGTCAGTTTTTTAAACATTTCAAAACCCTTGAGACTGGTGTCTCAACCACCTGTTTCCTGCAGAGTTTAAGCCTCTAAACTGCAAAGCTACTCTGTAAAAATAATTAAGTTGTGCCCTAAGGGTCAACAGAAAAGATTCCAGCATTAAAAAGATACTGTGGACTGTTTGGTTGAAAGCAGTAGAATAGATTCTTAAATCCCACGAGTGCAGATGGGAATTACAAAGGCAAATACTTGCACCTCAGGTTGACAGTTAACATTTACATCATTCTAATCTAAAATATGAGATCATAGTAGTTAAATACATGGTATGAGAATATAACTTCGAGACTTTCAGGAAAGCACAGGAAAGAAATGGAAGGAGCAAAAAAACTTTGTTATCAAGAGAATAAGGAGTTTGTCCAGGGAGAAGAGTGAGAGAGCACTTTTGTTTCCTAGAAACCTCAATGATTCCGAGAAAAGCTTACTTTTGAAAATTTCTAACGTGAAGGAAGGTATGTTGTTACAACTCAATTACTCCACCTAATACTTAAGTTTTTTCTCACATCTTACTGAGCAATCATTGTGGATGTAGCTATGCATGAATAGGTATTTGTGTAGAATCTGTGTAGCCCTCTGCTGGTAAGTTTAATGGTGTTTAGTCATTCAGATTGACAAAGTTTTATACTCCGTACTTCGCTCTTTCCTCCCTCCGTCCAAAACAGGAAGCTGTACTCAGTTGGGCATATCTTTCTATTTAGAAATACATGAAGTGTAGATTTTTCCCATTGTAGGTTCCCTTTTATTGAAAATAAGAATATTTTGCTTTTTATTTACTACATACACCTATACCAGATCAAAGGGAAGTAGTTTTCTATCCCTGTCTTTGTTAATACTAAAGATTTCCCTATACAAAATAAATCAGTTTCTACATTTAAAAATTAAAAATTCATGCATTAGTTAATACGAAAAAGTAAGTTTATAATTTTTATAATTATGTTGAATTAAGTAAAATATTTTGTTGGTTTTTTTTTTGACATTAAGACCAAAAGGAAAAGCTGATGCAAGAGAACAAAGACCTGCAGTTACGCTGCCTGGAACATAAGCAACAGCTAGATGAACTGAAAAATCGCATGAACTTTTTGACCAAGGTGAACTCTATTTCTGTTTAGAATATGAGCGAGAACCCCCATTCTGTATTTTATGCATAGCACAAATACTTCTTGAAAGTAAAAGAATACAGAAATATAAGTGCTTTTTTATTCATGATATCAAGCAAAATACCATGTCTAGTGAGAATGCATCTTGTTATTCTGAACGTATTTTTTAATGTCCATTCACATCTGATAACACCTTTTCATTAAGTATTTCTGTTTTAGGAAGGTGATATCGATGTGACAGAACTCGGTGAAGCCCTCTTGCATATAAAGGTACCTAACAAAGAATGAGCATACAGGGAGTTGAAACTAGCTGATCTTTAAGGTCCCTTCCAACCCAAACCATTCTATGATTGTCTGTATTTTGCACTAGTTCTTTTTTTCCCTTTTTTTTTTTTTTTTAAAGCCTTGGTTGAGCATTACATTAAATGTTTTCTACACAATGCCTAGGATTTTCAGGGGCTGCATTATTTGTGCATCTTTCAGTAGTTAATGCTTCAAGCTAGTAAGTGTGCTTTTGTCATTTTTCAGTTACAATGAAGCAGAAGGGAAGATGAAAAAGCTGCCAGGATGAGATCTAGATTTGTGTAGATAATTAATTAACTTTTGATGTTGTAATGAAACCAGATCCACAAGCACTTTTTTGGAAAAAAAACCCTCTTTTTTTCTCAGTTAAATGACTTATCCACCTGCTTGTTCTTCCTATAATGTTTTAAAAATGTTTTTCTTTATTAATTCTTTTTTAATTATTAGTACTCTGTGGGGCGTACTATAAGCATGAAAGTTGTAAAATACAATACAGCAATGCTTAGCAACTTTGTTTATTAAAACAGAAAGCCAAAAATAGTCAGAAAATGTTATATTTTTTTTCCTCTGGTACAATTTGAAAATGAAGTGGGATGAGGGGAAGACATCAGTGAAAACATAAGTGTGCATTAAGTTTCCTCTGTTCCAGGGACTTAGGATTTATTTTCTTGAGTAAGTGTTTACTATAAATGGTATCTTTTTCTGCTAATGAAATGCAAATGGTAATTCTGTAAAGATAATGAACAAAATAAAGTAAAACAAACAAATCCCAAAAACAAACAACCCAGATGAAAATTAGAACTCCCATACTAATAACAAAAACAATGTAGACTTGATGATAATAACACAGATTTTATACATTCACTGAAGCAGGATTATTAATTATATAAAAGGCATATATAGTAAGGGGTTCGTATTTTCACTGGATAGGCAGGAGTGATTGCTTCTGAATATCTCATACATGTTAGTTGATTCCTGATAATCACAAAATGACATTACGGAATACAGTCCTGATGCTGGTCTACCTTATTCATGGTTTTTTGTGTTACCACATACTCAGGATTTACCAAGTTACGCTTACTGTTTTGTTGTTCTTCCAAAACTATATCCCAGTGTTACATTTAACCAAACACAAATACATCCAAATATATTTACAGAAGTGTGTTTTAGTAATTTTTAAAACTTGCTCCAGGTTCAAAAGCAGCAGCAAAATGGGGATCTTGTGTTTTTGGAAAAAGTGGAAGATGATAACCATAAAGATTTAGAGCATTCCATGCGGGAGCTGCAGTTAACACATGCGGAAACAGTGCAAGAACTGGAAAAGACAAGAAATATGTTAATTCTGCAGCACAAAATTAACAAAGATTACCAGGTACTAAATTCTGCTCACAGTGGAAAATAACCCAATGATAACATTTGCACATTTGTAGCTCTAAAACCTTTCATAATTAAGACTTGCAAATGCAGCAACAGAACCAGTCTGTTTGTAGTAACCTAACGTAAGATTTGCTGGTTTTAAAAGCATTGTTTAAAAGCATGAGATCCAAATTACTTTAGTCTTTTAACCCAGCCTGATCAGAGCCCCTTCTAGGAATTCTCTCTGAGCTCTTGTCAGGTTCTCACAAGGGAAATAGTAAGTGTACTTGTCAAATAAGCTTCCTTTTCCACAACACCCTGCTTTTACTCTCTTGTGCTGGGTAATTGCAGATCTTATTTTGCAAGTTTAAAATAACAAAATCATTAAAAAAACTTCTAAGGAGCATTGTTCTGAAAACTTAACTAGTCTGTTTTTCATAATAATGTTTTTAGATTTTGCTGCAATTTCAACTGATGGCCGTATTGTATTACTGAATTAACAGTTGCTGCTATTTTTGTGTACTTTAAATGTTCTTTTCTCAAATCTAACTGTATTTTAACCTGTAGGCGAAAGTATGTGCAGCATTAATGCAGACAAGCCTCAAAAGTCCTTTTTACATGCACATTTTTTTCAGAATGAAGTAGAAGCAGTGACACAAAAGATGGAAAGTCTACAAAAAGACTATGAGGTAAAACTGGAACAGTATGTCCATCTTCTTGATATTAGAGCTGCACGCATCAGAAAACTAGAAGGTATTTTCCAAGTACATTCTTCTCTGTTTATTTTTTTTTATACATATTTCATGTCTTGCAAATTATTGTTACAAATTTCTTCAGTTGAAACATTTTTCTATTCTTAAAAGTAGTTAAAGGGCAGTTCTTTCATGGAAAATTATCTGTGTTTTGTGTCATTGACTTAAATGATACAGTTATTAATCAAACAAAATTCAACAAAGCAATTTATGCTGTAGCTATTGATGAATAAGAATGAAACTTTTTTTAATGGACATTTATGGTCAATTTTTTATTTTGTTGTCCTATCATTACATAATCATTTCATATGTTGCTAAAATCCCAAAGTTATGGTATAATATACCAATGAAATATTTCAATCTGATGGCTTTAAAATGTTGTTTTAATTACTTCAGCGTGTAAACGCTGCATAGCAAGCCTGAAATAGGATACCTTGCAAACCCCCGTGTTTTCTCTCCAAGTTGCATCCCCTGTGCCAAAGAACTGCATGATGATCTGTGTCCCAGTTCTGTAGGCATGTATTTTGATCACTGTTTACCACCTCTAAGGCTGGGCAACATGTAAAGGTCTTTGCTGATAATTCTGTCCGCTCGGGATATTACGGAGGATAGAGGTCAAATGTATTCTTCCCCTGGCAAATTTAGTTCAACCCTACCAAAATATGTATCTTTAGTCTCTTTATGCATTTGCATAGTGATACTTATTTGATTTGTTGCATGTGACTTCTGAATTTTTGCTGTTAACTGCCTAGTAATCTGATAATAATTGTTAGGGGCCTATGTCTATTTTTATGTATATTGAAGTAGCTCCACTGTGGAGGTATTCTTGGTGGTTGTCAGTGTGCTAAATGAGCACTAGACCTATGACTTTAAATGTGTAATTACTTTTTTGGCAACGCCTGTAAGAAAGTAACATAGTTAATATAATTGGATTATGCTTTTTTCCTCTTTATTCAGTCATTAATTATACTTGATTTTTGAACAAGATGGTCATGTTATAGCTCTATTTTGTTTTATTTGTTGCAGCCCAACTAGGAGATATCGTCTATGGTACAAAGCCATATAAATCTAAACCGGAAATATTGCCGGGTGATCCAGTCAATGAATTTGATGAAACTTTATATTTGCAAAGAGGAGAGAACCTTTTTGAAATTCATATCAGCAAAGTGATCTTCTCTTCTGCAGTCATGCAGGCTTTTGGTGTCTGTGAACCTGCAACTTTTTGTACTTACGCGTTCTATGACTTTGAACTTCAGGCAACCCCAATAGTTTATGGGCATACCCCATCATATGACTTCACTTCTCAGTACCTCGTGCAGGCTGATGACTGCTTTTTGCACTATATACAGCAAAACAGCATCACATTCGAGGTTCATCATGCGTATGGCACAGATTATGAAACAGTTGCTGCATGTCAACTAAAGCTCCATGAAGTCTTGGAAAACAATGGGAAGATCTACAGCACAACGAATTTAGTTGGTAATTAACATATCAAAAATTACCCTTTTTGATGCAGTGTTGTGACAATTCAATAACATGTATTTAAGTATTAAGTACATACTGAGTAACATGAATTCATGTTTTACTATTTCAAAAGGAAAAATAAAAGAGTTTCAACAACAACATGATATTTCCTGTTGGATGTGCAGCATTTTCTGGTGATTTTGCCCATAGTTGTGGGAAAGCTCTGACAGGTGCAATTTTGCCCACAATGGGTGAAGACAAAGGTGGTGTTAATACAGTGATCCTGAAGTATGTGATGTTACAAGTTTGTGACATGTTGGAAATGGCATTAGAAAATCTTGTCTGAAAATAGCAAGTGGTTCTTTGTCTTATATAAATGTTACTTGCAAAGGGTTACAACATGTAAAGAATGTATTAAATTCTTTACACATGTAAAGAATTTTAATAAAAGATAGTATGACCTTACTCAACAAAATTATACAAAAACAGCATGGAGAAAAGTAGTTAGTAGAGCTTTGTACTTGATTGCTTTGTAGTACTACTCATATGTTAGAATTTCTCTATGAATACTCTAGAGAAGGTATTTTAAAATTTGACTGATATTCTTTTTAATATTGCTTTATTATTTTATATATTATTAATTGTGTTTTAGTTGTTTAACTCAAGTTTCTTTCATCCTCTGAGACTGTTACTAGTACTGAATTAAGGGGTTCCCACTTAATTCAACTGTGAGACATACAGTAATTTCAGTAAGACTTGTAATATGTTTAAGTGAAATTAAATTATTCTACATTTGGTGTGCAATTTCTTTAGCAAGATATACACTAAGCAAACAAAACACCAACAAAAAACCAAAACATAACCACCTCTGCATTATAAGACTGTCAAACATCAGTACCTTATATCTGGCCCAGATGTCATAAATACGTCCCCTCATTCCTTATCAGTAAGTAAAGGAAGAAATGGTTACAGTTGTTGTCATTTAAAGTGGTAAATCAGAGGTCTTCATGTTATAGTCGCAAGGCATCAAAAAGGTGCAAATGATGTTGATTGCAGTTAATAATACTTCATACAGGAGCATCATCTCTGGAGGCGTTGGTTCTGTGCACTTTTTTACTTTAATACATTGTTGTAAATAATTTTAAGATAGTCTGGACAAGCCTTTTTTTAAAGAAGTATTTAATATTCTGTACTGCTTACTTTTTCTTTTAGAAGTATTTTGTCAGATCAGTCTGTTCAGACACCTCTGACTGCCCACTTTGGTCAAAATTTGGTTTAATAAGCCATTTTAAAGTGATACTTTGGCAATCATTTAAACTGCATACCACTTTATAGGGTATTTCCAACAGTTGATATACAAAACTGTCCTAACCTTTATTTGCTTTATAGAGACTAAAATAAAGAACTTGAGTCTATAACTTGGGCAGTAAATCTTGCAGATTACAATATGAAAAAATGGCCATGTGTCAGTTTTGGATTAGATACATAGAGCCAGAGGAAGTGTTGTTTCTGTTCCTAACATGAACTGCATATCTCATGTCACAAATGTTGTCATAATACATAGTGGTGAGGTAACTAATCTTCAGTTTGTGGCGTTTCCTAGCTTTTGACTTAAGGACTTTAATGTTGAAGAGAAAATTAATGCAATCATGTATATGTTTATTCCTTAGGAGTCAAAGGAAACATTCAAAATTACGGTACCGTAGAATACTGGGTTAGGTTACGAATTCCTATGGATCAAGCTATTAGTCTCTACAAAGAGAGATCAAAGGCTCTGGGGTATTTAACCACCAATTTTACGGAACGTGAGCAACCATCCCAAGTAAGTTTGATCTTCATAGTTTTGGTAGAATAAACTATTGAATATTACTTTTTCATTTCAAGTAGTTTAAGTCTTGATACATTCAAGGTTAACAACAGTTTAAGGTTCTTGAACTGTGAAGTCTCTATAGCAGTGGAATGACATTCACTAGGAAATTAAAATTTTCACTAGAATATTTGAAATTATTATATTAAATTTCTTTAACTACAAGTGCCAGATTTTGTTAACATTCTGTTCTAGCTCAATAGTGATGAATGTTAAACAAGCTGGGTGTCAGATCAGCTTTTTTTAATCTGGATAATGAAGAGGATTTTGATAATATGCACTGTGTAATGCATATGTAAAACGCACTGTATAATCGTGTTTAAGAGTCACAGCAGAAAAAGAAGGGACTCTCAGAAATCTTTAGCAATTGTTTAAGAAATAAAAACAATCAGGTCGAAAAGTATGAATTGAAAAAGTTTAGAGTTTCTAATGGGCAATTTTTTATTTTTTTTTTTTACCTATAACTTTTTAAATTACTGTAAGTCTGGAGTAACTTTAATTTTTTATTTAATTAGTTTTATATTATTCCATAATGTAAATTTATATTATCATACTATCGCAATGGATTCCATAATGTAATCTGAGAAGTATGTTCAGTGTATGAATTCTATTAAAGGTCAGTGTAGGCAATTTCAGAATAACTTCATGTTTAATAACTTCGTAACATTTGCTTTAAATCTGATTTTTAAAAGAATCAAAGGTATTTTAAGCAACTTACAAAATCTGGCTCTTTTTAAATGCCAGATTTGGTGATTTAGTTTTCTTTGGTTTGGAGTATGTTATTTCTAGCTGTGTTGCTAACCCAAACACGGTTGAGAGGTAAGGCATGTGGAATAGCACATTTTATTGTAATTAATGTAAAATTACAATTCAAACGTGGCAACTGAAATATATGGATTATATGGGAGAAAATAAAATAGGAAAAATGGCAGAAATTAAGAACATCGTCTATAGAACTGTTTGAAACACCGCTCTTTACAGAAATGTTTCATGATGGAAACTAGAAGTTACACAGTTATAGCAGATGGTTACATTATGGTAAGGGTTCTGTCAGTCTGCAGCTGCAAAAGTAGCTTCAGTTGTGTGTTCCAAAATTTAAGCTTTCACTAGTTAAACATACATAAAAAAATTTCTGTCCTGTATAGCAGCAGAAATCATGGAAACATGAACTGCACATAAACTGCTATATTTTTTTTTCCCCAATGCTGTATGTAGCCAGAAATAGTAGTCTTAAAGTTGCAAACTGTCATGTTTGGCTTTCACATTAGCTATTTCAGTGTGGATTATTTAACCAAAATATAATGCACAAAATCAAATTGATACATGTTTCCCCTTACACTAGACAGAACTCTGGCTTCACAAGCAAGATAATTATGTACAGTTAATGAAAATAGCTGTGATATAGTACAGTAAAAAAGGAGAGCCTTTTGAGATATAGATGGGGATTACTCATTTAAGATAGTTACATTATTTGTTTTCTTCTTTATTAGAATGAACTTCTCAGTTTGCCAACTATGGGTTCCACAGTATGTACAAGCCATGCTGATAGGTAGTCCAAAAAAGCTGTAGTTCAAAACAACTGTGATCTCATTGGGTTTTTTAATTTATCTCAAACACTTATTATTACTTTTCACATGCTGATTTCTAGTTTTTGTAAATAGTTTATGTAGGTAAAGATTTGTGAGGAAATAAAAAACAGAGGAATCTGCAGTGCAATTTTAATTATTGAAAAGTACACATATGTGAAAGGGACTACAGATATAAAGATTTCTTGACACAGAATAACTGTCAAGGTCAGAATCCTTCACTTTAAAGTGGCATTAGATATGAATCACTCTTAAAACTGGTGTCTTCACTGCTTTGTAGATAATCAAATGACACGTAGATCATAAAACTTTGGAAGAATAAAGCAAACAATCACAGACCTGAAAGGATTAACCTCGTATTTCCTTATACCAACAACCCAAGAGATGTTGCTGAATTTATAGAACAAGTAGTATTTTGACATATAAAATTAAACAGTAGTTGGAGTGTTGTTGAAATAATGTCATTTGTTCTATTTATGTAGTCCTTAGAGTTTGCCAGCATAAGAATTCTAATGGTTTTAATTTAACTTCTTTTTCATTTAAAGCAGCAGATACTCAGAACTGCCCAAGTCAGCACTTCAACAGATGGCAATTTAAATGAACTCCACATTACAATAAAATGTTGTAACAATCTACAATCCCGAAAAAAACATCTTCAGCCAAATCCTTATGTTGTCTACAAGTTCTTTGGTTTTGCAGACCACGATACTCCCATCATTGCTAGCAACAACAACCCACAAATAGATGACCATATGTGTTTCCAAGTGCCAATGAATGCAGATTTAGACCGATACCTAAAATCAGAATCTATAACCTTTTATGTATTTGATGATGGTGAAACGGAAGAAGGTGCTTATGTAGGGAAGGCCAATGTGCCTCTTATTTCTTTAGCACATGACAGATCTATCTCAGGTAAGAGTTAGACCTCTTTAAATTTAACAAAATCTTTACATCCTCTTTTATATCTCTTTAAATCTCTTTAAGAATGAAACTAAAGAAAGGCCCTGCAGAGCGATCTGGACAGGCTGGATCCATGGGCCAAGGCCAGTTGTGTGAGGTTCAGCAAGCCTAAGTGCCAGATCCTGCACTTGGGCCACAATAGCCCCATGTAATGCTACAGGCTTGGAGAAGAGTAGCTGGAAAGCTGTCAAGTGGAAAAAGACCTGGGGGTGCTGGTTGATGGCTGTTGGATATGATCCAGCTTGTGCCCAGGTGGCCAAGAAGGCCAACAGCATTCTGGCTTGTATCAGAAATCG
The DNA here is from genome assembly GCF_000696875.1 of Nestor notabilis. Taxonomy (NCBI): domain Eukaryota; kingdom Metazoa; phylum Chordata; class Aves; order Psittaciformes; family Psittacidae; genus Nestor; species Nestor notabilis. The sequence continues at coordinate 10,844 of NW_009914935.1, read as the reverse complement.
TGTGGCCAGCAAGACAAGGGAAGTAATAATCCTCCTGTACTTGGCACTCGTGAGGCTGCACCTCAAACACGGTGTTCAGTTTGGGGCCACTGACTCCCAAGAAAGACACAGAGGTGCTGGAGCATGTCCAAAGAAGAGCAGCAGAGGTACTGAAAGGCCTGGAGCACAAGTCTTATGAGGAGTGCCTGACAGGGCTGGTGGTGTTTAATCTGGAGAAAAAGAGGCTGAGGGGCGAACCTTATTGCTCTCTACAACTCCCTGAAAGGATGTTTCTTTACTGTTGTTCTCTTTTCCCAAGTAACAAGTGATAGGATGAGAGGAAACAGCCTCAAGTTTTGCCAGGGAAGGTTTAGGCTGGATTTTAGGATAAACCTCTTCCCTGGAAGGGTTGTCAAGCACTGGAACAGGCTGCCCAGGGAAGTGGTGGAGTCACCATCCCTGGAGGTATTTAAAAGACATGTAGATGTGCTACTTGGGGACATGGTTTAGTGGTGGTCTTGGCAATGTTATGTTTAGAGTTGGATTTCATCATCTGAGAGGTCTTTTCCAACCTCAGTGATGCTATAAACCTGTATCATTCTTGTCTGACAGAATTTTAACTCCAGTGGGATCCTGGAAGTAAATTTTGCATCTCAGTGTTACTTAAGTCATGGCTAGTGAAAAGTCTTTGTCACAGCTCTGGAACTGATGAATATTTTTTTTTTAATATAAACATTAAACTTCAAACATTAGAGAAATAAAAGACCCAGGGAGAGAAAAAAAATTCTAATATCTCTTGTTTACTAAGACAACAGAATGTTCCAGTATTGTTGCATTTTAACTCAAACTTTAAAGTGGCGTTTGGTTTTGTGATTTATCCATTAACTAAGGTCCAGTCTGTACTTTACAGAGTGGATTGTAATAATAGGATTTTTTTCCCCTCTTGACATTTTCTGAGATTTAAGAGAACGGAGTGAATGTTTTCTTTTAAATCCACAATTAAAAAAAATAAAATAATCAAAAGAACCTGCGTCCAAACATTCATTTATCACGGTCTTAAGAAAGTTTTTTAAGTCTGTCTTTTGTTCTCTGTACTGGCCCAGGTATGGAATAATTATGATTTGATAAATAATTATAATTGGAATGATGTATCAGTCTAGGACTGACTGAATTTAACTGCTAATCAATTATGTTTGATCACCCTCATAATAAATACTTTTATCTAGCAGAAATAGGATTTCTCATATTCCAGCTTGTGTCTGTAGGCTATACTCCTCTTCCTGTGCACCTCTGGTTCTGTCTTTTCCTCACTCTTCTATTAGGTGGCAGTAAGATCTCCACTGAGCCTCCTCTTCTAAAGAATGAGCAGATCACTTCAAGCCTTTTCATGTGCTCCAGTGCCCTGAAGCTCTCTGCAGCCCTCCACTGGACCTGCTCCAGAATGCCAGTATCTTGTACTGGAGAGGTCAAAATTCCAAGTGCCATCTCATAGGTATTGGAGAGAAATGATGAAAGCCCTGGACCTGCTTGACTGTCTTTTTTTACTAATACAGGCCAGGGTGTAGTTGGCATCCTTTGCTGCAAAGACATACCTTCACTGACTTATATTTGTCAAAAAGGACTAGCTCTTACTTTTCAAGTTTGCTTGTGGCCAGTCGGCCCCCAGCCTGTGCTGCTGTTTGAGACTGGTGCTGGGCTGATGCAGGACTTTGCATTTGGGTTTGTCGAATTTCATGAGGTTTCTACATTTTTCTACAGTGTGAATAGCAGCTTCTGCATCAACTGCTCCCTGCAAGTTGGTATCAGTTACTATGGTGTTTATAATATAAAAGCTGCTTAATTATTTTATTGTCAACTACAAGATAATTTAAACATATGGTTCTATAATTATTCCATGTAAATTGAGAATAGGAGAAAATCTGTAAGTGAATTTAGTGTGTTTCTTCTTTGATAGGTTTAGCTACTCACAGATTTTTAAAACTTGTATTTTCTGTAACAGAAGTTTGTAAATTATAGAAATATGGAAGATGTCAGTAAGAATATATAACCTGGTATTGGATTATCTGGGAATAGATACAGGACATCTTGAACTAATGCAGTAGTCCAGTCCCTTTTAAATTCTGTGTCTTGAATGTCCACACTGTTATATTAGGCATTTTGACACTATTGGCTTCTAAAATTAAGACTTTTGAGTCACTTAATTCCTGAATCTTGTTTAATTTTGCATTGCATTTTCTTGTATAGGTATAGAATAAGATAATTTAGACAAGATATTTGCATTTTATTTTCAGGTATTTTTGAACTAACAGATTCTGAAAGACATTCTGCTGGTACCATCACAGTCGAATTAAAATGGAAACATGTCTACCTACCACCAAGTGGATTAACAATGGCTGCAGATTTAGGAAATTACATTCAAAATGAGAAATCAATGGCAACTAAATTACTACCTGAGGAAAAAACTCAGACTCCAGTCCCATCTCCTTCTGTTACTTCACTGATCACGGTAAGTAATTTAACAAACTCACAGAAGTTAAGAGATATAAAAGACCAGTTCCAGCAGGTCACTTAGTTCTTCCCCAGTGACCAGGATTTGTCCATCTTCGACTTCCTTTGGGAAATGAAATCATTCTTGTGTCCAAAACTTTGAAAGTCTTTTATACTGGTAGATAGACGATTAGCAAAAGGGTGGGGGGAGAAGGCAGGAGATACAACCACCATTAAATGTCTTCCCTATAAATTTAGTGCTTATTAATTCTCTTTCCAATGTAGATGTCCTGCATAAAATGTAGTCACATGCTTGTGTGACTTCAGGCGTATGGTTGAAATTTATGACAGTCAAGAAATCACCTATTTTTATTGTGGTCTCCTAGAAGCTCAGACAGAACCCAGTCAGCTGGAGTAGCTTTGTGCCAAAAGAACTCCTAAGCAGCCAGACCCAAGACATGTGTAGATACACAGGTGTATCTGGACCACATTCTTTGTTATTCTGGTGTCTGGAGCATGGTGCTAACATATCAAATAGCTACTTAGAAATCACTCATAGATGCAAAACCAGCATCTACGTCATCTTGCCTGTTTAGAATTGAATTTAGTGCAGTCATATTTGGCTTTGAGAAAATTTGAGGCTCCTCAAGATTTATTTCTAACCATCTTTAAAATAAGATGGTTAGAATATGGCAATAAATGGTCCTCAGCTATATTTATTTTGTTACAGAAACCAACACCCAAACGAAGGCAGCGTGCAGCTCAAGCAGAGAAGAAAGTATCTTTTCTGGATCTTAGTACAAAACAGGTGATAGTAAATTTTAAGTATTTTTCTCATGCATGTTGAAGCAGGAAGAGCTACTTACGTCTTATTGTGGACAATTTGTAGAGCTAATAATCGAGAACACTCAATTATTTCAGCAGCACAAGTCTGGGATGTGCCAGGCAATGAATGACAGCATAATACTGCACATAGGTGGGGGATACAATACAGGGATATTTGTGTGACTCCCTCAGAATTGCTTGATGTCCTCCACAGCTTACAAGCTTCAACTCCCATAGACCTAGGGCAGATTCTAATAGCACAAATCAGCTGTCTGTGCACTGTGTTTCTCAGCTTTCTGGCTTAGTAATTAAAGTGTCTTTGTACAGTGTGCCACTTGCACGGACATGTAAATGGCTCAAGAAACCAGCTTGATCCAAGCAGATACTGAGTGTTGTGCTAATGAGATACACAATTTGGCACAGTTCATTGTCTGAGATTAGACACACAGTTAAAACAATGTTAACATCAGTTTATAATTCACAGGTGGTTCTGCTATCATTTAGTTTACTGCAACTAGAACTTTGTTTTGAGCCATACAGTATAGACTGGAAATAAGAATTAAATAGATCTTTTGTGTTTATTAAATAAAAAATAATAATGATAAAAAAGTCAAATGTTGGTGAAATCAAATTTTTTGAGAGCTTAGGTATGGAAAAATGCAATGTTTGCCATAAGGTCAAAACACAACATATTTCTCTTCAGCTGTCCAAACAGTAACTTCTCAAAGCTGGGCAATTTTTCACAAACTAGGATTTTCTGAGGGAGACAGCTACTCAGTCTCCATAGTAAATCTTCATTATTGGGTGGATAGCTCCCCTAGATGTTTTAAAAATCCATGCCTCACTGCCTGGCTAGAGGCAAAAGTACAGTTAGAACTAAATAATGAAATAGATGGGGCTTCTCTGATGTGTGCGAATTAGAAGTTCAACAGATTAAAACTGGACAGGAGCAGCCTGTTTCATTTTTCTGTCTGTTTTCTGAATAGTAGAGAATCTAGTTGTTGGATATTGATGTGACACATGCCAAAGCAAATAGTTGTTTCCAGAAAAGCAGACTCACTAGTAAGTGGAAGGAGTGGTTTGATTTGCCTAAATGGCTTGTAAGAATTGTCCAGGCTCACAGGCAGGTGTCACAGCAGAGGATAGAAGCAGCAATGCTAATGCAGGAAGGCAAAAGAGGACAGAATTTCCTGTCAAAACACTTCTTTGCCTGTAAATTTATACTTACTTTTGTGTGTTGTCTACTATATATTAAAGGTTTCCCCTGATTTCACCCATAATTTAGGGCTGTCTTGAAAATAATGCGGAACCTGCACAGAAGATGGAGGCTTCGAGAGTTCCAAGTGTTTCAGAGGTATGAGATTATTCAGATTTTGTGGGTTTATATTATACCTCACGTTTGAACGCCATGCGTATGTTATTTCTTCAGCCATGCATCAAAAACCAAACTGTAAAGTAAGATCACAAAAACATCTCTGAAATATGAAAAAAGTAATTCCTTGTGATGACAATCTTTTTTTGCCATTAGAAAGGGAGAAATCTCATTACTTACTTCCTTCAATGTTTGGATGAAATTTATTTTGTCTTTGCTCTCGAAATTACCATTATATAGTGGGGGGGGGGAGGGGGGGGAATGAAGAAGAAATGGAATAACTTTGGAATATTGCACTGAAGGAATTAAAAAGACTGGCCAAACATTGCCTAAAGCACAGTTGGTGTGACACATCATCTATGCCAAGGAGGAGCATAAAGGAGACTTAAAGTCAGTTTTCTACAGCTTGAAAACTTCAAAGATAATCTTTATTTATAGAATAAGGCTCATAAGTGTTTGCTAACCTTGTTTTGCTTTTTGTGGCTCCAGAGGTGTTAGAAAAGAAATAATTTGTGGTTCCAGGTGTGTTAGAATAGAAATAACTCTTCAGGTTCAGTTTTGGAAAACCTGGCTGTTCTGTGAACAGCTGAAAGTTATCTCGTGGATTCTGAGGGTGGAAAGTGAGACACCAGTGTCTGTGTGGAAAATTCAGTCCAAGAGGAGAATTGTTGGATAATAAACAACGCATAGGTCTCCAGTAAATTTCCATGGAAGAAGCCATGTCTGTAATGTTATATTCATTCATGAGGTAGCATTCTATGTAATTGTACTCAAAGAGGAGGGAATAGGATAACTTCAGAGTAATTTATGCACTAAAGATAGGTTACCTTAGACAACATGTTTGCATTTTGTAGCAAAGCCAGTTCTCTTTTGTATCATTTCAGTTTGCTTTTGAAATAGAAAATACTGTATAATTTAAGTTGTAAAGCTGCCAACTGAGTAAGGTGGTGGTGTTTTGTTTTGGTTTGAGTTTTTTAGGCTGAGTCTTGTAGACTGAAAGAGCTGAAATATAAATGAATCTGGAAATATAACAGTCTGTATATATGTTGACAGGTAACAAATTATTATAATAGTTACGTTTTCACAAATAAGCACATTAGAGAATTTTGTCTTCTATATCAATTATTTGTTACTGCATTTGACAACTTCTCATTGTTTCCTGCACCGCATAAGCAATATAATTGTTCAGAGGCTATGTATAATGAATGTGAGCCATAACTCTCTTCAAATTTTGAACTTCAGTAATTTTTACTGTACCATGAGTGCTCTAAAGACTGTAAGTTTATCTGGTTTTATATAGCATGTGGTACCTGAGGTTAAACAAAAAAGGCCAGCGGATGATACGGTGAAGGAGATAGCTGAAGAAATTCAACAGGAAAAAGACGACCTCTCACATCTGTCAGAGGGGCAGTTGGCCAGCCAAAGCTCAGTTACCTCTGGAGATGAGACAGAAATAACTGAAGAATTGGAACCAGAAGGTAGAATTCATTTTTATGAATAAGTAACTGTGTTTTCTTAATAAATCTATGTCTCTGAATTTTCTTAAACTTTTCTTACTGGCAGTGGAAACTGCCTCATTATGAGAAGCTTCATGACAGAAATTATATTCTGGTGTACTTTATAGCTGAAGCTGAATGGTGGATATGGTGGTGTTATTTTTTTCCAAATAGAAACTGTATTGTAATTGAATGCAAAAATCTGGTGTCTGACCTAGATTCATAAAATATTAAAGGAAACCTGGCTTCTATTTTAAATGTCTTTATATTCTCCCATAGAACTGTGCTGTTCTAGAGACTATTCTAATGAATATGCTTCTTTTGTCTGCAGATAACAGCCAATGCTGATATCGGAAATCCTTTCAGACAGTGAGAGGGATACTATGTATTATCACATCTGTGAAATAAAGTTGTTAGAGGCAGATTTATTTAAAGATTATAAAAGCAGGGTCATCCTGTTCTACCTCCAAGCTTCAAATGTTTATCATTTAAATAAACCAATTCAATGGTACCAAGTTTGAAGCACAAGCAAGATACTAAAATTTGATGTTCAGTTATTTGCAGCTTCAACATAAGAATTCATTAGAAAAATTGGAAAAACATAATGTTGAATCCTGTTGTGTTTATAAGTAATTTTCTCCAGAGAAAAAAGATCTGAATGCTTTGGAAAATAAGGCACATTTATACAGATCTATTTAAAAAAAAACTCACAAGTACACCATGCACATGTAAAGAAGAATGTTAAACATAGTCAGAGAAAATCCACAAATTCAGGCCATATTCTTATATAAAGCTAACTGTTGTTCATACTTCAGTTCATCACAGGACTCATATCATTCCACTCATCAACTTTCATCTGGGAAACATTACTATTTTTTGTAGCAAATCAGAAAAATATACAGTTTAGATGACTGCAAAAGTCATTGATTTGCCAGTGTTAATCTTCTGCAAGGAAGAGAAGATTTACCTGGCACTTACACTTCATTTGTCAGAAAAGCAAATATATTGCTATCAGGTTTCTCAGTAAGTCTCAGATGGACTGCAAATACAGGGGGATTTAACTCTATTGATTCTATTTTTGCAGATCAAGATGATAGACAAGAAAATGATGCCATTGAATCAATAATAACTGACAGCGATGACTGTATTGTTTCATGTCCACTATCCAAGAATATTAAACAGGTGAGTCAGAGAATTTATGGCAATTATTTGATAAGTCTAAGAAAATTATTTTAAGCTTAATGTCTTCCAAGAATAGCTTTGCTTATAGCTAAGGGTAGATTCTAAGACATTTTCAGTGAATGTGTTTTCCTGTTTCCATTTCAAGTAGACACCTTTTCACAAAGAAAAAGAAAAGTTGATGTGCCTATATTGTGCATGTGATTTGTAGGTGTTTTTCTAATGGGGAAATCTGTTGTCATCTTTTCCACTATTGTCATGCACTCTTAGAATTAGACATTTCTAATTAGTTTCAATCCAAAGTCAAATATTAGTCGTGCACAAAACCTCCCTAACAAAAGGTAACTATTGTAATGTGAATGTCTAAAGAGCTTAGTCTTGTTCAGTTCTACCTGTTGCTTTCATGTGGGGAAATGGGCTTTTCTGCTTCTTGCAGTACTTTCTGAGGAAGGGGAGGATAATATCACTTGTCACGGCCTGTAGTAAATCTGTAATGCTTAGCTACCCACTGTGCTTCATCCCAGTATGTTGGCTCGATTGAATGTTGTTGAAAGGGCAACTGCATAAACTTGGGATTGTTAATAACATATAAACCTTGCATATGTTAGTTAGTTCATCCACATAGATTTTTATTTTTTTTTGTTCCTGACTTTCCAGCAGTTTTAGAACTGAACATTCGTTTTCAGTAGAGTTTGTACAGGTACAGACAGGATCCAGTCACTTCAGTGTACTTTTCTCTCTTATTTGTGGGCATGTACAGTAATAATGTTTTCTGTACTTACGCAAATCCAGCAACTGATGAGTGTAAAGTCATATATACAGAATAACACAGCATAATACAAATTTGGAAAATTTGCTTAGAGTATTATTTCAATACTATAGTTCTCTAAAAAGTAAGAACATTTTCTACTTTTAGATCTATCATTGACTGAGCAATCTTAGAAAATAGGAAACTAGCACTTAAAATCCTAAGAGTTAATACTTCTCTGCTTTGTATTAGCCTTCTTTTAAAGGACCAGGGTGTACTGCTATGTCAGTCTTAACGTTAATGTTCTGCAGTTGGATAGCCTAGAGGTAGTTTGAATTTTTTATTTATTTATTTTTAAGCCTTTCTTCAAGGCTGTGTGACATCTTACAAAGTAACTAGTAACATGAAGCAATGTTTCATATGAGAATTATCATGCCTTTTTTTTAAGCTGTAAAAGGGATTTCAAAAAGCTGTTACTTTATATATGCTGCAGTAAGACACAGAAGGTACTTTTGAAGACAGAATTCATTGCTTATATGTAAAATCTTGAAAAAAATCTCACCTGTAATTTTGAGAACTAAAATGACTGCTACTCATGATCATTAAGTCAAACTGTGATACGGTTGATCTGCTTCTTTCATCATCCTGTATTTTATTTTATCAAAATTATTTAAGAACAATTCTGAGAGGATTTTGAGTGTAGTCTCAGTTCAGTTCATTAATTTTTATTTTTGTCCATTGATCTGTTTCTCTGGTAACAAACTGCATGTTCAAGAAGGGCAGATACAACAACAAAAGCTATAAGCTATTAAGACAATTTGTTCAATACAAATCGTATTGTCAAAATAGGCATTGCTATGTTTGAAATCTTGGGTTAATTATAGAATACGACATGTGAAAATTATGATCTAATTTGGGGGTTTTTTTGAGATTAAAAATCTCTGCCTTTTATGTTTTGAGATAAATATACTGCTGGTAATCAAACACTGTCAATAAAACTTGTGATTTTTAGAGGTCGTTATGCTAATTATCATATAAATCTGAGTTGTGTGCCAAACTGTTTCAGCCATTTAAGATCATACTGTTCCTTTTTTGCATGTTGCAAATTAGACAGTTCATGGTTATTTCTTAGATATGTTGATCATAAAGAGTATCTAACAGATTTTCCAGTACTTAGCTGTACCACTTACTTCTTTCTTTTTTCTTCTTGTCTATGATGTATAATTAATCATAGATTACTTCATTTTGTTTCATTTCATTTACAACATTTATGAGCTTCACTTTGTCGGTATGAAATGCTTGTCCCCTTCTTTCCTTTCCAAAGTGGTGTAATTAGTGTTAGCATCTTTTTTAACAGGCTACATAAAGTTTAGTGGCTGGATTAAATCAAGTCATTAACATAATGTGCTATACAATTTGCCCCTATCTCTTTTCGTTTCCAGTACATCAAAGTGCCACAGAGTGCCAGTGTAATTGGGCCTTGCTAGCTTGTCAGGTTCAGTCAGGCTGATGGCTGCTGCTTTTACTAAAAAGCTTCCAGGCATGATAATTAATAGAGAAAAGAAGTCTGAGAAATGTAAAAGTTTGGACAGTTCTCTATGAATATTTCATACATTTGAATAATCAGAAGTTAACATTATCAATTTGATGTATAATACATTGATTAAAAGCCTTGTTTCAGATCCTCAAAATAGACATCAAAACTGGGAATTTGCATTTTCTTTGGCATGGTCTTTATATTTAAAAAAACTCTAAAAAATAAACTAAAATCTTTTCTCTTCCATTCCCTGCTCCCTTTCACCCGTATGTCTACACTGTATCCTTACAGGAGATAATATAGTATTCAATTAGCACAATAAAATTTACTGCTGTCAGCTTCCAAGTTGTCTTAAAATGTGCCTATAGGGCAATTACTGGCAAAAAATATTTATGTGGTGGCAGTCCCATTTTTCTGTAGGTGTGTTTACATCTCTCTTTAGTTTTAGTTGTAGATACTGTAAGTGCACAAATAGCAGATGCTGAAAACTGTCATTATCAGTTCCCATAAATTAAGAACTCAGGGTCAAATTAATTTCAACATGAAAATTTCTCTTAAAGACAGTTAGAAAGCAATACCAATTGCTTGTGGTTCTGTTGGTCATTGAAGCATGTTTGTGCAAAGGTGAGGAGATTTAAAGCATAAAGCTGGTGTATATCAAAGCAATAAATATTTTTCCTTTTATTATGCCTTTTTTGTACAATTACTTGAATAGTGCATTTCCTTCTATGAAATATCTGCATTCATTGTGGGGGGGGGGGAAAGAAAAATATTTGTGTTGCAATTTTAAATTTTGTCTTGATTTCTCTTTACGTTTATTTTCCGCATGATCTGAGTACTTTTTGTATACTTCAGGGAGATCTCTGCATGCTCAGTGCTTTTCTTAAACTGGCTTATTCTGTGAATGTGTAATCTGAAGTTAGAGAACTAAGTTTCTAGGTTTTGAATTTTACCCTGTGTTGCTGGGTTGGCTTGATTTTACTCTGCCAGACATACTAATCCTTTGTATTCTCTGACTCTTGTCTAGACCTAACCTTAGTTACTTTGTGCTTTTCTTCTATAAGAAACTGGGGAAGTGGCACATTTAATAAAACAAGTCGGTATTTTCAAGGACTACTATGGGCCTAAGATTATAAAGGAGCATTTGCCATTCTTCATCTTTAAGGTGATTGTTTGTTATTATAGTCACTATATAGGATATATATATATATATATAGATAT
>NW_009914934.1:137394-140293 GCF_000696875.1 Nestor notabilis | reverse complement strand
TTCTTCAGTCGTGGTTAATGCCCAGGTCTTGGTGCTGTAAGGATTCTGCTGTCAAGTATGTGCTGGTAGTTACCTACTAGAAATGTAATAAGTCCTCTAATAAGTAGGTACGGTTGTGTTAGGAAGATTTAGTGAGAGGAGATTTATAGGCTCTACTTTTACATTGAGAAGTAGGATTTTGTATTTTCTGTAAGCAGTTTCAGGCTTGCTCTTGCAGTTCCTGGTGTGCACCTGGTTTTGATGAGCAAATATAACAGAAATTCATATAACCTTGCCCAGTTTATTCCTCATGGACACCCTAGCAAGATCTATCAGTGGGTTCTGCAGTTGTGCTTGGTACATGCACTTGAAATCATTTTCAGGTGTATTTTGAACAGTGACAAAGGGGCATCTCACCAGAAATGCATGCTGTGGCAAACAGCTGGAACCTCTCAAGGCAACTGCAAGGAGTTACTCTTATTTCAATGAATTTCGACCCAGTAATGACTAAGACGACTTCAAAACCCCTGGCTTTTTCTTTTACACCGAGGGGTTTGTAACTGACTACTGAACAAGAGGCACAGCCACCGTTCAGTGAAGTGAAAGGATGCCTTCTGCTGATTTCAGGAACTTTATATGGGGCCTGGGAAGAGGCAGGGCCAGAGCAAAGACACAGACCTCGAGTGCACCATTGGCCGCTGCTGTGTCTGTGTGAGTTATAAATACATGTTAGTTTTCCTCTTCTTATGTTTTAGATACTCTGATGCGATTTTGGTTTGAAGCTGTGATTCCAACACTTAAGTATCACTGGGACTATACTGTTTCTTTATGGATCGAGTAACTCTTCTCATGCTTTTATTAAAATACTTATTTAAGGTAAGAAAAATACTCCCTTTTTTGAAGGTGGATAGATACTCGAATGTTAAAAATTTGATCGTTTGTGATTTGGACTGCTGCTTTGTCATTCTAGCAGTCACAGGGAGCTCTCAGTTATTGCTACAGAGCATTCTCTGTCTTAATTGTTGGAAGCTCTTAAGAGCCTGAATCTGCCTTATTGCTTGCTGCTTCTGGTTTGATGTTGTCCCCTGGAAGATGTAAGAAATCCCAGCATCTTAAAGTCCTAAGCTAGCTCGTATCACCGCAGGCATGCATGGTGATGGTGGAAATACAGGGTCAGTCTGGGAGCCAGGGGTGTACTCCGGCCATACCTTTAGGAAGTGTGCTTCTGTAAGAAGCATTTTATTTTCTGATAAAAATCTGCCATTTTGAGGTTAGCCCTTTAGGTTTAATTTGGCTGTTATTGAAAGAACCACATACATAGGAACCACATGTATCTTTCTGCTTATTTTTCCCGTATCTGTCTATATTTAGTTTTTGTATGTGTATTCTTTTTTTTTTTTTTTTTTTTTTTTTTTTTATATATGTAACTTAATGTGCTTTGCAGCAAAGGTGGCTTAAAAGCTCTGTCAGTTACTGGTACAAATACTAGTTCCTTCTTTTGGAGAAGAGAGCCACAGATTTTGGATGGTGAAAATGCTGCTATGGTACCCAGCCTCCTGGTGTATTCCTGAACAATATCGAGATACCATCTGGTTGCACTAACCAATTTAGAGCTTCAGAATAAGTGCTTTTTGTGGAAGCCACCACGCAGCAGTCTGTGATCTGCCTTAGTCAGGGAAGTTTCCTGACAGTTGCAGAGTAGTAGAGAGTGCCTGGCTCTTAAGGATGGTGTAATGGGGTGAAGTATCATACCTCCAGCAGTGGCAGAAAGCAGATCCTTGGGGAGGACTGTAAGAACAGTGTAAGATGAGAATTACGTATACTGTTTTAGGTTCTCACCATTTGCAGCTGAAGGACTTCTTGAGATGGATGTAGTTGCAGTGCATTTTGTGAGCTTGTGTAGTTCTCTTCTGTGAAGTGGTCTGGCCTTTTCTGAAGCCCAGTGAAACTCTTAATGGGCTCATTTTAAGCTTTCCCTGATAAACTGTTTGTTTTGTGAAAAACTGCCTCTTTTTGTTTGCTTTGAATTGGAGCATACTGGCTACATTTCATCCTCCTCAATTCTTGAAGAGAAAATGAAAAAATCAACTCACTTCTGGCTACTAAAGATTTTATAGACCTCTTGTATTTTCCCTCAAGTATCTCTTCTTCAGTCTGAGAAGCCTGCTGGAGTCATATGTTGAGAAGTAATTGATAGCAGAAGTCAGTGTTTGTTGTTCAGTTCTCCCAGCTAGGTGTGTAAGTAACCTGCAGATAGATTTGAACCTTAGGTCTTTGTAGTCAGATGTTTGTTTATCCATGTATGTATGTATGTATGTATGTATGTATGTATTTATTTAAATTAGCTGCAGTCTTTGGATAAGGTACCGACAAGGTGCTGGCAACGAAAAGGGGCATTCTAAATCCCTCTCTGAGTATGGTAAATTTTCTGTGTACACTTGCAGATTTTAGTTTTAGGAGTATGTATTTATGTAGAGTAAAATGGCATATAATACTGTCCTGGGTTCAGCTACAGCAGTCATTTTTTCTCCTTCTTAGTAGCTGGTGCAGTGCTGTGTTTTTGGCTTTCAGTCTGGGAACAATGCTGATAACACCGATGTTTTTAGTTGTTGCTAAGTAATGTTTACTCTGACCAAGGACTTTCTCAGTCTCATGCTCTGCCAGGGAGGAGGGGAAGCCAGGAGGAAGCAGAGACAGGACACCTGACCCAAACTGGCCAAAGGGCTATTCCATACCACAGCACGTCATGCCCAGTATAGAAACTGGGGGGAGTTACCCGGAAGGCCCAGATCACTGCTCGGGTCGGGCTGGGTATCGGTCGGCGGGTGGTGAGCGGTTGTGTCCTTTTCCCTTGTTATTCCTCTTATCATTATTATTGGTAGCAGTAGTGGTTTTTATTATACCTTCGTTTATTGTGGGA
>NW_009914934.1:133828-137325 GCF_000696875.1 Nestor notabilis | reverse complement strand
TTCCAAGTTGCTGGCTGGGCTTGAACCACGACAGTTTCTTTTGACGCCCAGCGTGGGGCTCGAGGGGTTGAGATAACAACAGATCTGACCAGAGTGTGTTTAATCATATTTGTGATGGTGGAAAAGTATTAGAAGTGGTTAATTCGATTACTGGCAAATATACTTTTTAATTCTCTTTAAAACCAGATTTTCCTGCCCTTTATTTTTGGAGAACGCAAGCCAACTATACACCCATTAGTTAAAAGCCTGCTACTTTTCCCTGGAAAAGTGCTTCTTAAACACTTTTGTGTATGACATCAATGTTAGTTTGGTATATCAGTTCAGGGACTTCCAAGAGGTTATATGTACCCAGTTGTGAAGAGTGTATAGAGATAAAAGGATTTATAAACTTATATAAAGTTTATGCTTTTTAAAGTATGATCTAAACTTTAAACATTAAGATCTTGGCAGATTTATAGTTATGTTAGTTTGGCATTAGTTAAAGGAAGTTACTTTAAACCAAACAGACCTCCAGAGTGATTTTGTTTTTATGGTGGTTTGTTTGTTTGGGGTTGTTTGTAGTTTTGTTTTTTGTTTTTTTTTTTTTTTTTTTTTGTTTTTTTTTTTTTGGTGTGTGGTAGATTGCTTTACAGGACAACAAAAATTAATATAATAATAAAAGTCCTAACTTTTATTTTAGTTTACTAGGGTCCCTATTTGACTTTTGGGATTTGGTATTTCGTTTTTTGTTCTTGAACTACATTTTGAATTCATTGCTAAATGATGGTATTTGTCACCTCAATTCATAAAGAAACTCAAACTACAACTTAAAAGAAAGAACTGCAGTATTTTAAGAAATGTTATGTGGTAGGAATTGGCATCACATGCCCCAATTTCCCTCAATTTTAGAGCTGATTCAGGTTTATATCCTGTCAGATAAAAGCGGCCTGTGAGTTTCTGTTCCAAACGAAATTCAAACACAGAAGGAGCCTGCTTCTTTAATGAGCTAAGCCAAAGTCCTTCAAAGGCAGGTAGTTATTAAAAAGGTACTGGCAAAACTAGATGATCTTAAGGTTCTTTCGAACCCTAACTATTCTATGATTCTATGAAAAATATGTCAAAACTATGAAAGACTTGTGTCTAGAATGAACTGACTTCTTTAAGAAGTTGAAACTCTGAACAAACCTCATACTGCCACGTCTAAATTGGATTGGTAGGGAGTTGTTCAATAAATTATTTCTTTACCTCTTGAATGCTGTTGTTTCTTGGGAAGTTGTGAAAGTGATGCCACTAGAGTCCTTACCACGTCATGTGAGAACAGGACTGAGACTTTCAACTCTGGATTGACTGCTGTGATTGCAATATGTACACTGCAAGTGAAATCTCTAACCTCTTGTCTAAAATAACACACTTTTCTTCGTAGGGCATATTCAGGTCAACCAACATGGTTTGGCTGCCTCTAGGCAGAGAGAAAAGTAGAACCTGTACCTGCAGAACTTGTACAAGATTATGAAGCCTCTGTGTGCCACACAGTAGGGCTGGTGATGCTGGTTCATATAGGAACTGTTGCTAGCTGACAAGTTCTAGGTAAAAGTAGTTGAACTTGTCAGGATTTAATTAGTTAGAGGTACATTTTCTGTATTGTCTGCTACATTGCATTCGTATGTTTCTCTTACAGGGTTCCGAGAGTCTGGACTGTGGCCAAATGAAAAAGCCTGCTAGAGCAATTTTGATGGAGTGGGCTGAATTGCCCAGAGGAGAGGATCCAGACTATTATATTGTAACATACCAGCGAGCAGATGCTTTCAGTCAAAAAGTAAATTTTGTTAATCTAAGCAATAAGTAGTTCCATATGTATTTAAGCTGTAGATACCAGTAGTTAATAGCATTATATGTTTGCTTATAAAAATATAATGTGAAATAGCAAAAAAAGAGAAGGTTTGGAAAAATTATAAATTTTCTAAAATTCTGTAATTCGTATCATTTATGTGCACTCTTGCAGAGTCCTATTGAAGCCAGTGGGACTAAAGAGACTCTTGAGTATCCTGGTTGAATGATAGATAGGCATATGCTTAAAGTTAAGAATATGCAAGTTCTTCAAGGTACTGTGGTTTGAAGGAGGAGTCTGATTTTTCCAGGAGAGGCACAGACACTACCCCCAGATCTCAGCGGGAGGTCATTGTTCTTATTTTGAGCACTGGATGTTCTGGAACATAAAGAAAATATGGGTATTTTAATATGAAGCTGTTTAATAGTTTGATTTCTAAAAGGTTTTGGTTTAAATGCGTTGGGTTTTTTGCAGTTTAACTGCAGCCTTGACATGCTGCGATGTAAGCTACCCTTCATACATCATTTATGAATTGCATTTTTATTACTTTCACTATATCCAGAAATTCTTTTAACTTGCAGAATGTAAGAAACATTTCTAAAATTGAACAGAAACCTGTCAGTACTACAATTCTGCTTGAGGAAAATAAGAAGTATGATATTACAATAGAAGCCCTAAAAAATGGCCGAATCTTAAGTGTAAAATCATTTAAAACACGTAAGTAGAGTGGCACAAACATATTTTATCATTATAGTTAGTCTAATACTGAAGATGAAAGAAGTAGGGGTTGAAATCCTGAGCTTACTCATGTATTTAGAAACTTTGCCATCAACATATGTTTTCAACCATGAAGAGTAGAAGGAATGATTTTATATAACTCCTTTGGTTAGTGTAACAAGTCTGCAGTATGGGACTGATGTAAAAGTTTGGGAGATTTTTAAATGTTACAGGCTTTGCTATACTACAGCAATTCTAAGAGAAAAGATTTACGAAAGAGGACCATGGAGAAAGTTACTTAAAGCCTGACAATTTCATGTCAACGTAGGGTTGTGATTGGCTGTCTTATATAAATTAAAAATATTAAATATTTTTGTTTCTGCTTTGTGACATCCCTCTTTAAGAAAAGTTTAATGAGTAGCTTGAAAATCTTAGTACTGTGAGTGACTGGGACACACTTTTAGCATAAGAGTTTGTGGGTCTAGGCACTGGGCCTATAAACACATCATTCGTAGCTGTAAATCCGTTCAGTACCGGAACTCTCACTGATTACTAGAATGAGAGTGATTTCTAACTTGTGTTAATCACTTTAAAATCATTTATAACATTACCTTTGGACACATCACACACTCATATTAACTTTGGAATACAGACTGGGAGCCGAATACAAATAACATCACTGGGAAAAAAGCTTAGTAAATTGAAAACATTGCAGCAGCCATTGACTCTGCTGAAAGTATGTTCAGCAAGCTGTAGGAAATAATTCTTGGTTATGCAATTAATGTGTTATGCACTTGATGTCTATTACTTACCTGATATTCTAGCAAAGTGTGTACGTTCTCAGTTAAAAACTCCTTTAACTGTGCACTTTTATTTCTGTTGCTTCAGACTTAAGTTTACATACCATGACAGTAAAGAAGAGCATGACTTTCTTAATGGCTTAGTAAGACATTTTTTGTTTTGACACTACCTT
>NW_009914934.1:131859-133797 GCF_000696875.1 Nestor notabilis | reverse complement strand
TCCCTAGTGTGTGTAGCCCTCATCACTTCTTAAAGAAAAAAGACTAAATACTGATGCAATTATAATTTGAGGTGATTGTTACCTTGTATTAAAGACAGTATTCTTCTCTTTTTCTTGGCTTGCTAGGTGGAATTTCAGAAAATGACATCAAAACATCAGTGACAGCAACTACAGTGTCTTTTAACTGGAGTACAGTCACCAAGGAATTTTCAGTTTCAGTTTCACTGAATGATACTTCTCAGGTTATAAAAAGCCGTGGAGGATTCTTTGTATGGAGTAATTTGACACCTGCCACCTTGTATACGTTTAAGTTTATTTTTGAACAACTACATCTTGAATTTATAAATATGTCTCAGTCACTGGATGTTCAAGTTGAAACAGGTACATATTAGAGTTTGTTGTTGTCACACTCAGGATTTTAAAGGAAGTGTGAATTAATTAAATGCTATCATCATCAAAATGTCCCTGTAATTATAAAGCATCTTAAACTGTACCTCTGCCCTGAATGGCACAGAATATTATCTAGCTCCTGTCCTTGTTCACCTGTAGGCACGTGTTCCCAAGGGTGGGTGGCATTCCAAAGCAGCTGCTATCGAATGAATAAGGAGAGCAAGACGTGGAAGGTGGCACAACAAATCTGTGAAATGTCTTCCCTTGGGGCACATCTTCTTGACATAGGGAGTGAAGAAGAACATGGTTTTGTTTTGTCTTATCTCCAGACAATTAGTCAAATAATCATGTTATGGATGGGCCTTAATGACCTAAGGGTCAGTATGTTTTATCTCTGTTGTTATTACATGTGTGGAAGCAGAAGAATTTTGATACGTAGAACCCAATTCTTTGGAATAAAAATTGTTACACAGTAAACTGGTCATTTTTTTATATAGCTATTAGTGGACAGAAGAGAAATCATTATTTCTTCTTATTTAGAAATACTTAAAATACTTAGCAAGCCATAGCTGGTAAAAAAAAGGACATTTTGTACGTAAGCTGTTTAATTTTTCTTTTTTGTGCGTATTTCACAGGGATGTTATTTTGCCTGTAGGTGGTGCTGCACTACCAGATTTTAAATCTTCCTCTGTGTATATGTTAATATGGCTATCAAAGTCTGGGTTGGCTTTCTTAGTTTTGATACATGTCTGAAGTGTTGGGTGTTGAGCTTAGCGAGATCTGTCCAGACTGGGTGCTGGATAGGCAGTACAAGAAGGGATTAGAGCAAGGTATTTCTTACAAAAAGTTTCTCTTCCTCATATTTGGGATACAAGGGTTCTTAATGCCAGCTCTGCTGTTACTAAATGACTTGAGTGGGGTGATGTGTGATCAGAGAACAGCTGTAGAGATAAATACAAGTATTGGGAAAGCTTCTAGAAAGATGGAGGCACTCTGCCAGAAATGTGGGAACCAGTCTTCCTGTGATTTGGCTTAGTGGAAATTTCTTTTGTGGTAAGTGTCAGAAGGCTGGGAGAAAGCCACTGGATTTTGGTTTGGAAACACTCTGAAATTTAATATTTTTTTTTTTTTCAAATTAATAAAAAAAATTGCTGTGAAAACCAGTAAAAACATAGTAAATGTTATTTGAAAGGGCAGGAGGATAAGTGGTAAACATGTCATAGAGAGAAAATTTCTTTTTCACAGACTGTATTAGTAACTTAATGGGGCTACACAAGTCAGAATGGGATAACTCTGCAAACTGAGGAAACACAAACCCATCTAGGTTTGTGGTTAGAGAAGCACTCTAACCTTTCTGCTTAGTAAAGCACCCAAAACAAATGTCTTTATGTGTTATTGTTTTATGCATGAGATTTTAGAATTGCTGTAATTTTTACACCATAGTGATATTAATTGTAACTATTTGTGGATTTTGGCATTAAGGTAGTATTTATAAGATGCTGCCAGAAATAGATGTCCCATGAAAACATAATGTTTTTGCATGTTGGC
>NW_009914934.1:77635-131828 GCF_000696875.1 Nestor notabilis | reverse complement strand
AAGAGTGTTAGAAAGGTTGGGTTTTCTTTTTAAACTCTTATTACACAGAAAAGAGTTAATTGCCTGTTTGGAATCTCAGTCAACTGTTAATCATTACATGCATTTTTATGCTTGTGGGAGTGCAGTCAGTTAAATGAACTAGATGAGTACCTTGTTTAAAGAGTAGCAAGGGATAATAATATGCTTTGATTTTGAAGCACTTCTTTCTGAAATAGTCGTACTTACTTAGTGTGTTCAAGTACTGTCTGAATATGTTACAGTCCATGTAGGTGTCACTGCTTTCATTTGCTCTCATCTTTTGAGAACTCCAAACTTTACTTGCACCAAATTTTACTTACCTCAGGAGTTCAAAGATCTTGGGACATACTAGGACCTGTTTAAAATCTGAGATAAGAAAGATTCAAGTACTTTTACTTTTTCTTTCATGCATGAATCATTAGGGAATTACATTCCTGTTTTCAATTTTTCCTCTCCCACTACCTTTGGGACTTGTAATATTCTATGAAAAAGAGTTGTGACTGTAACCTACTCAGATTTCAGAAGCCTCAGGAAAACTGCCAAACACTGTGACACAGATAAAAATTAGCAACACTGTGAGCAGGACTAGTTCTCTAGCATTTGTGTACTCACAGTTTCTTTTTAACCCTATTTTATCTGCATTTGCATTCAAACCCCTCCAGATGAAGGTGACCATTCTTGTGAAAGACAACAGGGATGCTGGAGATGTAGGTCAGTGCACTGGCTAAGAGTGAACAGCGTTTTGGTGGTACCCTGTTGTCTGTCCTGACACTCCATGCAGTTCTTCAGAGTCAGGAAAGAGAAGAAGTAGCCAAAGACTGTTTACCAGGGTTTCTCTTACACTTCCTGCTGCAGAGGTTTATATCATATAAGTATCTTGTTGTTTCTCATGCCTGTAGTTAACTGGTGCCTGGGAAGACCAGTATAAGAAAAAGATAAACATTGATCTGAATAGTACTTTTGAAAGAGCAGGCTAGACACACAAGTCCTCCTGAAAGACAAGTTGAATTATTTGATATTGTTGAAAATCTTCTTTGCCTTCTTGGGAAAATGAAAGGCATCACAGCATTTTATTTGATTCTTTTTCCCCCAAGCATTTACTTAGATTGTAGGACCACAGACTTACTGCAGCTGAAGGCACTTATGCTAGGGTACCTCCTGAGGGTGCTCCAATGTCATGCATAAAATGTGTTGCGTTTTTTATTAATCTTCTGTAAATGTTTGTATATGTTAGTGCAGTGCAGATTGAAACATGTCTCCCACTAGAGGGATCTGCACTGAAATGCTGTAAGCATATTCTGCAAGCATCTTTCCTCCAAAATAACGTGTTACCCCAGTCTAGTATTTGCAGAGCTCTGCTGGAGGAACTGGACATACTTAAAGGTTAGAAACATGGAGTCAGGCATGAGTGAGTGTCCTAACTGCTGAGCTACCAGCAAAGAGGAGAAAGTGGAAAAGAAAGCATTTCCTCATCTGACTGTGCATCTAGCCTGGACTTTTGTCAGCTAAACTGTTCTTGCTTTCAGATTGAATTTATTAATATTTTTGAATGAATGAATTATTTTTATGTGAATAACATTTTTAGAAACTTATCCATCCATGGTGATTAGATTATTTGATTAATAGTGATTTTTAAAGGATTATTTGTAATCAGACATTCTACATTAGCCTTACGTGTCTTAAATTACAACCTTGTAATCTATTGTGATAGAAGGGCTAGAATTTTACACTGAAATATTCACTTTATTCAAAACGTTCCTATATAATTAATTTGTATAAACAAAGTGTGTAAATTTTGGATGTTTAGGAGAGATGCTTGCAATGAGGAAAGCCTTAGTTCATCAATATAATGTAAAAATACATGGGGTTTATATTTTTTTCAATTTAGGAGGAAGGTCAGCTCGTGTGGACAGATGGATCTCCTTATCTTCTAAAGGCTGGTGTGTCAACTTTGTCAATGATACCAGAAAATGAAACTGACTGCTATGCCCTTCAGAGAGATCCCACTGGTCCAGGCTATTTCTTCACAGGATTTTTCTGCTATATACCACTACCATATATTTGTGAATATGAATGTAACTAATTTTTTTCCAATCTTTTGCATTTATTTTTACAAGCCTTCCCCCAATTATGTTTATCTTTTGAAGATAAAAATGTTTTAATGATTTTCATTTTTTTTTTTTATTTTTGGTGTTCTTTTTCAGTACCTCTGATACCAGAAAACTTCACATTTAGTGTGCGTGATGTCACAACAACTGAAGCTGTATTTATGTGGAGTGATATGGACGTGTGGCTTAAGTCAGACTTTGCACTTGTAATGAAGTACTATTTTGATCAGAGGAAACCATACATTCTGAAATTGCCTGTGAATACAACTCAAACAAAAATTATGCAGTTGTCTCCTGGTCTTCACTATAGTTTTTTATTAGCAGCAAGGAACCCAAAAGGGGCACAGGCTATTTTAAATCCAATTCTGAAGGTAGAAACAAGTAAGTTACAAAAATAAATAGCAGTAATAACCAGATAATAATACACTGCTTTTATTTTTCCTTTAATTACACTGTATCTTATGTTCAGATTTTGCCTGAAAATGTAAGTAACTCTGAACATGAATTCTGAATCCAGGATTTACCAGTTTGTAGAGTGGATTCCAACACTGTCATTTTGCTTTTGTGCTAATATGCTTTATTGGGATTAATGAGGAAAAACTTGGGAGTTTTCGGTGGCTGCAGGCAGAAAGCTAGCTGCACCTTCTCTGAAGTATATCTTAAAAGATCATTCTTGCCATAATTTTACTCACAGAATTCCTACTGATGTCCAAAGGCAAAGCTGGATGTCAGAGTAGCAGTAACATATTTTTGATCATGTTTGATTTGCTGTGATACTATTTAGCATGTATGTAAGTACATACTGTACAGCTTTTAATACAGCTTTTCAGGCTGTATTAAAAAAAAAAAAGTTACTGGTAAAAGGCATCAGAAGCTGTTACCCATTTCTATTCCTGATCTTCTTCAATAGGACCATTGCACTCCCAGAAGCTGGAGGCTACGTATGTTTCATCAGCAGAAATACATTTAAAGTGGAAGCCTCCACAGCATTCATCCAGTGCTTCTTTTCATTACTACCTCATCAAGATTTTGGATACTGAAACCAGCATCTGGGAAGAGTTACCAGTTGAAAAAAGCAAGACTTCAATAGTAATAGGAAATGTAAAACCTTATCATCAGTATCAGGTATATTTACAGAATGTGGCAGAGAAAGGAACTCTAAGCTGCCATGAGAAGCCTATATTAATCACAACAGGTGATGTATCTATTTTCTGGTTGTTTTATTTCACTAGACAGAGTTTAGATTGAAAATTCAAGACACAAAATTATTTGTAAGGACATATACAGATGCAGTTTGTTTGGTTGTACTGGGGGAAAGTTGAGGCAATTCTTTTCTGTATTATCTGTTTACTGATTTTGACCTTCAGAACCTTCCAAGAGTGAGTGTACCTATCCCCTTACTTATTTATTCATTTATCTACTTACTGCACATGAGTATGTGCCAAAGAAAGGGACATTTGATAAATACAGATTCATGGTTTGTGTATTTAATTCTAGCGAAGTAGAAATGTTACCATGATGTCTCAGATAATGTAGGGGAAGACAGATTAATTTATTTTTCTAATCATAGGTACTGTGACTCATATTATATTTTTTCTTACTCTGTATATATCCAATGGAATGCAACATGCTTGTAAAATAAGTCCCTATTTGTCATGAGAAAACAGAGAACAGAATCTGTCTGTTACAGGCAGTTGTCTAAAAACTATTTTAAGAAATAATTAAATGAACTAGTAGTTTTAAAATCATGAAAATTTTAGAAGGAAAAGATAAACCAAAAAGCATCATTGGAAAGGAATTGTGTATTGTTATTAAGTTTGAGCTATGGTTTTATACTGACATCTTTTTCTTTGATCAAGCTGTCAGTCCACCTACAGCTGTTTATATTCACCCAGAGGATGTTCAGGAAGAGAGTGTAATCGTTCACTGGAAGCTGCCACAAGAGGGTCAGGAATCCTACATTCAAATGAAACCCAGTGCAGACATAGGTGAAACTAAGAAGTTTTTATTAAACAATAAAGAAGAATTGAAGGTTGATCTCCTAATTCCTGGAATGACTTATGAAATAGCAGTTGCAAGTGTAAATAATGGAAATATGAGTGAACCGAAGACTGTTCAATGCACTTTAAGTAAGACATCATTTAATGGTGAAAACTATTGACTATAATACGGACAGCATCAGTTTCATTATCATTACTCTCATCTAACAGATTTGGTAGACCAAGTCAATTTGCTAAATAGCCAAGGATCAAAACTAGAATGTGAAATACACTGATCCAGTCCTAATTGTTAACAGCAAAGTAGATGCTGTTAACTTTCAAAGAGGGTGCAGCTTTGGAAAACACATCGGTAGTATTTGTAACTTCAATGAGGACCACAGCGGGGAATCTGTTCCCACTGACAGAAGAATTGGGTAAATCGTTGATTTGCATTGAAATAGGAAAATATTGGAATGGTCAAAGCAGATTATTTATTTTTGGAGATGCATTAGTTGGTTCTGTGAACTGTGAGAGAGAAATTACCCTGCTGTTGGTGAGAGGGTGCTGGGAAAGGACTTTAAGAGAAGTACTGGTAGTTGAAAGGCAAAAGCTTTATATTGGTTATTGAAGGGTCTTTCCTGTTAGTATTAGTTTACCAAGATGTTGAAATACTTTTGGCACAGTATACAATTTTTGGCATATGTGAAAGGAATGGGCAGGATTCCCTTATACATGCAGTATTCAAAGGCTGCAGCTGTCAGGTTATAGATACATGAAATGCTCTGTTGTCATTTTTTCTAAATGATTACAGTAATTTGGAGGGTAGTAGGCTTAGTCTTTTCCAGATTTTTTTTTATACAGGAGCAGATTTAATACCTCATCCAAAGACACAGAAGACAGATAATTCTAGATGAGATTTTTCACAGCTGTCAGAGCCAGCTGCAAGGGAAGAAAACTAAACACATCACTGCTGCATCTATCAAACGTATCTCATTCTCCATGCTCGTGTCCCTGTCCACATACACATTTTGGTATATTTTTTTCAGCTATCCTTTACCTTACTGGCGCAGGTGTGGTTGGAAAGTTACTCCATTGACACCTTTGGAAGCCTAACATGCTTTGATTCGTAAATAATTTTTCAAAACCCTTAGGATTCTAGTAATAAACACCTAAAAAGATCAGGTTGTTTATTGTTTCTGAGCAATGATATGTTTTATTACAGTAGCTATTAATTTGCACTGGGCAAGCATATTTCTTAGAGCAGTTGCTTCAGATTAATTGCATGGTTTTCGTTGAATTTATTTGCAACTGATTTAACAGGTGGCTTCAATTTTTTTTCTTCTTTTAGAGCCCAAGCCTGTTCAGATTGTAGTTCCTTACATACTTTATAGCAATGCTGTGGTGTTATTTGTTCGCATGCCTGATACTGGAGTATTTGATGGCATATATGTTACAAGTAAAGGAGGACCTAATGTGACATTCATTTTAAAAAGTGATGGTAAAATAACAATTGAAAACCTTACTGCAGGAACAGAATACGATTTCTGTGTCTCCACAAAGAGTGGAAAAAAGCTGAGCTCCTTTTACCATGTATCTGGTGTAAAGACATGTAAGTATTTAAAATCTGTGCCTATAATATGGCACCATATAAAATTTTTATTTATAAATTCTTTTAACTTTATTTCAGTGCAGTAGGAAAGATGGGCTAATGAAAAATCACCGTGATATGTCTGTGTAAACAATAATTATACAGCTAATACTAGCTGGTTTTTGAACAAGAATTCTAAACTTTCTAAATTGTGTTTTTTATATCAAGTCTATAAAATGTCTAGCAAGTGTTTCAGGAAGTTAGGCTTTCAGGGCAAGACAGAAAAATTCTTCCCAAAACAGTGAAAACCTTGAAAGCTGATTTTTCTTAAAATACAATTTTAATAAAAACTTGAGTTTTGATCACTCTTACGAAAGCATTTCCTAAATATAGCATCAAACTGCCTTAAAAACCCCTAGTTTTGGTCTGTCTCTTCCGTCTTCTCCAAAAGCTTGGAATTAAAAAAAAGATAAAATACTGACCCCTCACGGATAACCAGTTTTTTTGTAGAAAGTGTAAATTTTTGTACATTCCGGCCAGAAATGAATGGTGGGGATGCAAGAGATACAGAGAAGAGTGGAAGCTCTTTCGTTATGTGATCTGAATTGTATCATTCAACACTGTACTAACTAGGGATAAAGTATATTTGTGTTGTGTGACGTACTCAGTTTTGCTGAGCTGTTTGACAAAATTTACGTACATTCTGTGGTGGTGGTATTGGAGGGATTAACTTCATTCTGGAGGGCTTTCCCACCAACAAGTTCCAGCTCTATCCTCAGGGAGAAATGCATGTTCAGCTCCATGTAGTTTTAAGATAAACAAATAAGCAATTTTCTTTAAATTGTGGCAATACTATTTCTCTGTTCTCTCTCCTTTTTTTCTGTTTTGGAATGTATGTATATCTTTTGCATGCCTGAGATCACATTTTGCCCTGTGTTTGCATCTGCATCTGATTGTTTTCACTTTTGTTTCTCCACAGGAGGTATAAAAAGTGTTGGATTGAATGAAATCTTGGATTGAACAGTAAGGTGTTTTATGTTGTTCTGTAGGTCTGGCAGCTCCACTCAATGTGCGAGAAGGTAATGTTACAGACACTTCGATAGAGATTGCTTGGGACCGTGCTGATGGAGATTTTCAGCAATATGAAGTTACATGTACAAATTGTGCAAGTGCTTTCAGGGTATGTTTTTTAAAAGACCACTTGTGTATAGGCAATGTAGTTATTTTTCGAAGTCTTCTGTTAAGTAATCAGAGGCTAAATTAAACACTGTATTTCCCATTAAAGTAGGTGGAGGTATCATTTACATAAGATAAGCAAACTTTGCAAGCAGTTTTGTGAATGTTATATTTGATTTTCTAGGTCCAGAAGGTCAAGCAAGAAACAGCAGTATTTTCCAACCTTACTCCTGGCAAGCTGTACAACTTTACAATTCGAACAGAAAAGGAAGGTTTCAGAGACAGTGTTTTTGTGCTGAAGGAAATAGAGACAGGTGAGACCACAATGTTGTCAAATTCAGCATTTCTTGAGGACTTGTCTGTTAATGATGAACTCAAAACATCAGTGATGTCAGAATTACACTAAGCATTACAGGGCAGCAAGCAGTTTGGCTTTGGATCTTGTGGTGAGCAGAAATCCCGATACACATAGAGTACAGTGGTATCAGTCTGTGGTTCCTTGAGATAAGCAGGGACATGACATAATTTTTCTGGAGTTTTCATTGCATTCTGGTGACATGAGACCTATCATAAAGTAATAGATTTAGAATATATTTTTAAAGTAATGAATTTTGTTTTTTCAATTTATTGACACAGAACCAAGTGCAGTTAAATATCTGAACTATAGCAGAGACTCTGAATCAATAATTGTTACCTGGCCACCAGCCCAAAATACGTTTGATGGGTATGTTCTTTCAATAAACAGTAAGGTCTTCAATGAGGAGAAGATGTTACCTTCCAGTGTAAGGTATGAGGATTACATTTAAAAAATAACTGACATGAACTCAAAACAGATGTTTTACTGTGTATTTAAAATAAGTATTCTAAAGTGTTAATTATGTGTGCTATGGATTTGATGTTTTAGTTGATACACATTACCCATGTGAAAAACTATTATTTAAGAATTGCATTTTTTTAACAAATTACACATCTCATGTGATGTGTTTGTGCAAAGAGCAAACAAAATACTGCACTGGAGTGAGCACCAGTAGACCTGTATGTAATTTAGTTTAATCTTTTAAGACTTCCTAGTACTTGAACTTCATGTGAACATGTGTGATGCTTCCTATTTAAGATTTGATTATATTATTATAAATAATTTTTGACTGACAGCATACGTCATGTACATACACATCATGTGTAAATAATATCCATGATACTATGAAGAACTGACATATGAATGCATACATGCGTTTTTAAAATCCTAAAGAACACAATCTATTTTTTAATCTTTGTAGAATGTACAAATCTGGGAGTCTTCTGCCTGGCACTGAATTCCTAATAGGTATTGTGACAACCAATGGATTAAAAAGAAGTCACCCAACCATCGTCAAAATTAGTACCTGTATGTTCACAATATATTAGTAACTTTTCATGATGTTGGATAATTAGGGTTGTTACATTTTAAGGTATTGTCTAAGAAAAGCTATTCCTTACTAAATGAATGCATCTTAACAATGTCTGGATTAATGAAGATACGTCTTTTCAATCTAAAAATCATTGAAAGTTACTAGGTAAATAAAACCTTCTAGAACAGAAACAAGTTTCCTCTGTAGTTAATAGGATTCTGCCGGTAACTGAATCAGCAGTAATATTAGGATGGTACAACTTTTCCATAAAAATACACAAACACTGATTTTATTTCTGATTCTATTGTTAATATGTAGAAGTGAATTTTATTTATTTTATATTCTTCTTAAGTACAAAATGAAATCTGTTTCTATACTGAGCAATAAAATAATGAATTACAGCAGTGTCTTCCTTAGATGTCAAGTTCCTTAAAATTAATCTAGATTATTTTGTTACTAAATTTTGTATTCGCTCCTGTTTTTACCTTAGATCCTGATCCACCTTCAGATTTACAGGTGTTTGGGCAAGAAGAAAATACAGTCTATTTTTCTTGGAAACTACCAAGAGGAGGATTTGATATGTTTCAGGTGAGATAAGAATGGGAAGAAGCCAATGCAATCCTTTACTTATTTATTTTGGTAATTTCTCAATTAAATTATCATCATGTGTGTACTGCAAACCCAGCAATAAATATTAGTCTTTATAACCCCCACAAGTATGGGAGGGAAATACTGCTATAGGAGGAGACACTTTGACACTGATTCACACAACATCCTCGTCTCTAACTGGAGAGACATTGGTTTGACTGGTGGACCACTTAGTGGGTAAGGAATTGGCTGGATGGTTGCACTAAAAGACTTGTCAATGTTTCGATGTCCAAGTGGAAGCCAGTGATGAGTGGTGTTCCTCAGGGTTCAGTATAGGGACTGGCACAGTTCAACATCTTTGTCAGTGACATGGACAGTGGGATTGAGTGCGCCCTCGGCAAGTTCGCTGATGACACCAAGCTGTGTGGTACGGTCATCACACTGGAGGGAAGGGATGCCATCCAGAGGGACCTTGACAGGCTTGAGAGGTGGGTGAATGCAAATCTCATGAAGTTTGACAAGACCAAGTGCAAGATCCTGCAGCTGGGTGGGTGCAGTCCCAAACACAACTACAGCTTGGATGGAGAATGGATTGAGAGCAGCCCTGAGGAGAAAGACTTTGGGGTGCGGGTTGACAAGAAACTCAACATGAGCCGGCAGTTTGTGCTTGCAGCCCAGAAAGCCGACTGTATCCTGGGCTGAATCAAGAGTGACGAGCAGGTCGAGGGAAGTGATTCTCCCCCTCTACTCTGCTCTCATGAGGCCCCCACCTGTAGTACTGCTTTCAGCTCTGGGCCACCAACACAAGAAGGACATGGACCTGCTCAAGTGAGTCCAGAGGAGGGCTGGAGCATCTCTCCTGTGACGACAGGCTGAGACTTGGGCTTGTTCAGCCTGTAGAAGGCTCCAGGGAGACCTTAGAGCAGCCTCTCAGTTCCTAAAGGAGGCCTACGAAAAAGCTGGAGAGGGGCTTTGCATGAATTAGACAATTTTATAGGTTTATTTTTCTTGTTTTGATGTGAAATCCAATTTTTAAGGATAACTTTTCTTAAAGTAATTCTCTTTATTGTTCAAATGTTTTTGCTATTTCTACATTTCCTCTACCAACTTTTTGAGAAGTGTATTATGTATTAAAACTGCATTTCAGTGTTTTTCATACCATAACACTTTTGGGTGCTCTTATAATTTCCATTTAATTTGCTTGATAATTTTAAAGTATTTTTTCTTTTCTAATTAAATGTAATTAAGTTAAGTGGACTTTTAATTTTTATTTTTACAAAGAGGCTGAGTATTAATATTTCATGTCTGGAATTACAGAGTGGCTCTTCAGCACGTGTAGTTTGAATTGTATCCTTTGCAATGCTTAGCACAAAATCTAGATTTATTTGCATTCTTTCAGTTGTCTGGTCAGAAACGATCTACTGTGACATCTGTTTTGTCTGTGGATCACTGACATTCAAGCAGTCTCCCTTCTGTAACTTGTCTTTTACAGTCTGCCTTGTATTATCCTTTGCATTTTGCAGTCACTGTCTGAACACAGTCATGTGGTCAGTGAAACTCGTGACAGTAAACTGTTCTTTAAATATGTCATTTAAATCAATAACGGTTTCAAGATATAATCTTGTACGGTTAACTTGACCAGGATATTCTTCAGTATGTGGCACTACCATGAGACAAAGTACTTTGCTTTAATGATATGACACAATTTATACCCCAGTATTACAGTATCCAATTCTTTTCCTCTCCCTTCCCCATGACTTCAATTATATCCTTACCTAGGACTTGAAATCAGAGTATTCTTGGTATAGTTTCTTGACATTTCTTCTCTCTTCATTAGTGTAAAGTTGCATTGATGTGAATGAATAAGAGTATCCAGTTAACTTAGAACAGCACATTTTGCTGATGTAGCCTGGAGTATTTTTACAGGTTTTAAAATTCAGTTACCTCATTCATGTTTTGAACCAGTTCAGATATACTTTTGTATGTGGCCGGGTTATTTTTACCATCCTGTGGAAAATAATTGTAATATTGATCTTTATGGCACAGTATTGTTGTTCAGCAATTCATAGAGCAAACAGCCACATTAGACAGTGCTTTGTCTGAATAAATGAGCTTATCTTTAAATCTTTAATGAGAAAGGCTTCCACAGACTGGTTGCTTTGTAAGGTGCACCTGCATAAAAGGGATCATTTTACTAATCATTTAAAATTAATTATCCCAGCTCACTAACTTTCTATGCAATGTATTGTAGTTTGTAGAGCAAAGAGTGCACAAAAGGTGCTTTCCTAGCTTGTCTGTATGTAAAACTTTAATCCATTGCTTTGCTTCTAGCATTTTGTAGTGCTGTAATTCTAATAAGGTGATGAAAATCTCCAAGACTTAGTTTGTATTAACAGGTACTGTGCTGGTAAAATACAGGGGGGAATTGGATCGTTCCTCCCCAAATGAATAGCAGCTGACTCAGAGTGCTTTCAGGTCATCACTTCCATGCATAAAATATCCTTTTGTTGGAGGAAATGGAGGGGCAGGGCAGGACACACTGCTGCAGGCAGTTGCAAACCTTCTTAATCCCTCAGTACTAACTGCCATGCCTGAGAAACCCATGTGTGTCTGCAGGAGATGCTTGTCTAGAACCCTCTGCAGTACAGACATGGTGTGCATCTTCCCTTTCACCAGTGCAGATATAAACTAGTCTGCAGTAACAGTTTTCTATGTCCACAGAAAGGACTGTCACAGGAAAAGGAATTCTCACAGCTTCTAGGGGTTAAATTTCAATTACTTACTCCAGATAAGTAATGCCCAAATTTCAATTACTTATCTCCAGAACTTTTATTCTCTGTAGTGGCTCTAAACTGAGTTTTCAAGGTATACCAGGCAGCATGGTTGAGTGGCTGATTCCTTGGGACTCTTTTCAGAATCCCAGTTTTTTCTTTAAAATATGGAAAATGTTATATATATTTTTACATAAACAGGTATTTGGAATCTCTAAATATTACTTTTACAAAGTCATATAGTTTGATATAAGAAATTATTTTTCTTCCATAGCTTTCGTATTGTTTGAATAATGAAAAGCTGCTTACCAGAACTGTTTATGACAGCAGAGCTGCAGTGAAAAACCTGACCCCTGGAACAGAATACCTTTTTCAGTTAAGGACAGTTAGAGGCTTGGATTCCTCTGTGGCTGTGGAGACAAAAGTCATCACAAGTAAGGAAATACCTTGTAACTTGTCTTTTTCTTTTTTTTTTTTTTAAAAAAACAGTTAATGTTCAGAGACATTTAAATCATTGTATGTAAGTGACTTGAAAGGGTCACACAGTTCAAAATGAAACTAGTTTTTGGGTGCAAGTTCTGCTTCCTCTTGTGATAGTTGCTCAAACAGTACCCTTGCATGTAACTTCCTGGGTTGAAACTGGGGAGAATAGTCGTAGTTGCAGGTACCTGTTTAAAAAGGAGGTGGACTCACAAATTTCTTCCAGCTTTAGCAGAATAAGATCTTGCCAGAATAGCATCCTATACTTCAAGAATTACCTTGCATTTTGTTTACAGTTGTTTCTGCATCTCTTAAATTCATGCAGTCCCGTGGTCTAAGATTGTGGGATTGCTTCTGTACAAGGCCACAGGATGCTTAAAAAAGTAGGAAAAACTGTGCTTCAGATAGCTTAACAAGGTCCAGAAAATTAACCTGTGTCTTGCACTCATTTTCTGTCTCTGAGCAAACGTGGATTTTCCAATGTTTTTGTGATACAGCATAGAAAGAGGAGAGTTTGTTTGTGGCAAAGGATTAAAGGAATAGATATATACTGGATATTCTGGACTGTTAAAGTAGATAAAAATCAGGTAACTGTAATGAGAAAAGAAATCAGCTACCAGATTTACACATATGCGTGTCATAGACCTCCTCCCTTCTTTCATGGATTGTCTGTGGTTTGTTTGGACTACCCCTCCTTAACCTGTTAATAGCCAAGGAGTCTCTGCACTTAGTTGTTCAAAGATGAATGAATCTGAAAAAACACAGATCTATTCATGCAGATTCTTGCTAATGAAAAGTGCAGCAGAATAATCATCATCATGATCCTGATGGTACTTTTTATTCTCAAGCACGTATTTCGAGAGTATTGTGGATGAGTCCAGTATATGGCTAGATTATGGATAGTTCATAATTTTCATGGCAAACCTTTAGGATCTTTTTGCTGAACAGTCCAGCCCTTAATGGGATTATGCTGATTAGTATTTTTCAGAGAGCTTTGAGCAAGATAAATCAGTGATCTGGACACTTAATTTTTAGGAGGAATGGAAACATTTTTCTTTCTGACTGCAGCTGTGCTGCACAGATTAGTGGAGGTGCTATTTGTAAATAATTATCTGTGATTTTAGGAGTTTTAATATAACCAGAAGGAATATTTTAAAAAGGAAAAAAGTGATAATCAGCAGAGACTATGTGATTTACTGTATCCATGAGTGAACAGATGGACAGTTTTCTAAAATTATGTGGCCTGTGATGTATTTTAGAGAACTTTTAATCTCTGTTTAAAAAAATCTCTGTTTACAAAGTGTTCTATTCTCATTCTGTTTCACCAGTGAGAAATGTTACTGTTCTTACAGAAGATTTCATATGCCTGGAATTTTCTTCCACAAATCATGTAGGGAACACAGGATAGGTACAGCCTCGTGTTTTACCTTGTGCAGCATAATGGCGTTGTTCACTGTGTATCCATTCAAACATGTAAAATTTGTATGAATATTTCATGATGTTGTGAACCCTACAGTCATTAAAATAATAACAAAACCTAAGGTACTTTTCTTGTATTTTAAGGACTATGCATTATTTTTTTTAATTTATTAACCTGAATAATTTTTATGGTAGAACCAGCTGGGATATGCGGTTTGACGTTAAAAATGGTAAATTCTTCCTCTGCAACTTTAATGTGGAATCCAACCAAGACTAACTTCACATCTTACAAAGCATCTATATCAAACAACACCTTTATAAAAAAGCTCAGGATTCCAGGAGCACTGACTGACTTCAATGTTACAGACCTGACTGCTGGGGGCATTTATAATTTCACATTGCAAAGACTAAGAGGAAATATTGAAGGAGCTTCTGCTTCCATTGAGATTGTGACAGGTCTGTATGGCTTCTTGCTTTCTCTCCTTGCTGGTGAATGGTAGTTGTCAATAACAATGCACATTTAGCTTTGTACCTCTCACTTTGTAGAACATTGGAATTTCAAGAGATCTTACATGTAATAGTTTTCAGTGGTTGTGGCCATACATTACTTAAACCCTATTCAACTTGCATCTAGTGATACAGTATCAGATACATAATCTCTTTAGCTGTGCTGCATTTTTTTTTTGACTACTTTTGGTATTTTCATTATTTTTCAGGTCTTATCCTGTGGAATTACGCACAAGCTGAGTTTTACCTTTATCTGATTTCAGTAAGGGTTTTTTTGCAGTGAGTGAAGTTAGAGGTTTACAAATGTTTGTGGAGTTAAGGCTTTATATTGTAAACTGAAGGCTTTATATTGTAAACTGCTCCATTCAAGGCCTGTTTCTTATTAGATTTGTGATTAAAACATAGTGGGGTAAAAATCTCAATCTTGACATGTGTCTGCAGTTTACTGTAATGTAATAATGTAAAATACAGATTAAAGAGCAGAAATATGCACCAGAACTACCTCAACCAATTTCTCTTGCTACTTTCTTACATTACTTTTTATAGGAGTTTTTGTGGCAATGAAATGGTTTTATGAGAGACACCTGAGAGGTGTTGGAAGTTGTCATTGATTGACTATTTTGACCAAATGTCATGACATTTGTGTCTGCTTTTGGGATCAGTGTTTAACAAACTGGTGGTGCATCTGCCTTAATCAGGGGGACTGAAACAAGAGGTCAAAGACAGCCTTTAAAGTGATATAGGGGTGAAAATGCTTATATTTGTTTTAATGTCTTGATAGTCAAATTGATAAGAAAAGCCTTGTATGTCTTTTAAAGCTTAAATTAGGACCACAGTGCTATAATAATAACACTTTTTTTTTTTTTTCTTTCTCCCTAGTGCAGGGATGATTTAAGTATGTCTGGTTGAGTTATTTGTGCTTCCTTTTATTTAAATGCATTGAGATACTGAGCTTGCTGGTTTATCATGGTTAATTTTTGGAAAAATTGACATGTTGTATTTTGTGCTCCATAGTCACTGGTGTATCTACTCAACCTCAACTAATTTTCAGATATTCTGATATTGCAAATATTAAGTTCTATTTTTGCAGGTGAAATTCTGAATTTTACAGCAAATTGTTCTATGCTTTGCACAAATATACTGGCCTTATAGTTTGTACAAATATGCTGACCACTGCTGGTAAGAAGTGTGTGTGTGAAACAGAGAGGAGGATGGCCAAAAAGCAGGTGCAGCGAGGCTTGAGTGAACCACACTCAGATATGCATTCCCTGATGATGTGGTTAAATCTGCAGAAGGGTAGAACTGAGGCTTTCTTTCAATGTCAGTGGGAAGGGTAATTCTCAGTCATGGAGTAATAGGAGGAAGAGAATTAGCTTCTTGGGACTAAATTTCTCTTTCCATGAGGACTTTTTTAATGCTTTCTTCTAGAGTCAGAAATAATTAAACTGAGGTAAAGAGATGACTTAAGTATTGTGGAAACTGTACATTTAGAGAAATTACAGTAGTGATGATAGCAGTAGGATTTAAAATTTATAAAAGGAAGAAATTATGCTCTCAGTTACACTTGCACACCTCCACACGTATTATTAGATTTTTTTTCTGTTAGTATTAAATTAAGCAACAAGTTAAAAATTATATATAAATAAAGACTAAATATAAAATCTAAAGGTAATGCTTGGTAATATTAAATTTCAGATTATTTGATGGCAAAACTGGAGTAATATGTTTGGAATGATTCTGCAACTTTGGATAGTCAGTGTAAATAGTTCATGAATGATATATAAGCAGATTCACAGTAAATAAGAAAGGTGTGGAGCTCTTTCAGGATCGAAGTGCTATGATACTCAGACTGCGCAATGCAGTATCAGTGTATAAACAGTACTAGAAGATTTAGTCTGATTTCTGGAGAACCATGTGAGTAAGGCAGACAGGGCTGAGTGTAAGAGTAGCAGCGAATAGCAACAGTGACTGAGCTTGCTCTGGGACATATGTGTAGGGACAGCTGTTAGCTATTTGTGCTTTCAAATTCGAAAGGAGACAGGTGCACCTGGCTCTGGATTGCACAGGTGGATAAATTATACAATATTATAGGTCAATAATGTTTGAATGACCTATTGAAGAAGCAAAAACCTGGTTCATTATTAGGCCTAGAGTAGATGATACAGACTTAGAGGTGCGCTTATAGGCAGAAGAAGAAAGTGAAATGGTGTGACAGGAGTAGGTGGAAGCTTGGTTTGAATTAGAAGAATAAAAAAATCTTTATTTGGAGGGCTTAATAGACTTCATGGAATTACTGGGATTCCAAATACATGAAAAGTATAAAAAAGTTACCAACCCTGTGGCTAGCAGTGGAACAAGCACTAGCTATATCTTGAATTTCAACCGTAGCACTAGTTATGACAGTAGTGGTGCTAACTATAAGGTTGAGTACAGAAATAAACACCAGGACTGTGCAGAGATTCTTTGTCAACTGAGCACTGGGCAAAGATACTTGAGCTTCCTCTTTGCACACCTGGGAGGTTATCAACCAAGTCTCAGAGGTGGTATAGCAACCGTAGAGTAATATATGGCTAATTAGCAATTATCCTTCATGTAGCAAGTAAACTGTTCTTGGACGCTTTTATATTCAGTTATAACTACTAATTTATTTGTGAAGGAAGTTATTTAAGTTAATGTCTTTTATTCCACAATTCTTTTTCAGAACCTGCAGAGCCAGAAGGACTTAAATTCTTCAATGTTTCATCATATTCTTTTTCACTGTATTGGAGACTGCCATATGGACATGTAGACAGATTTCACGTGGCTCTTATTCCTCATCATGGTTCTATTGTTATCCTAGATCTTGGAGTTAGGGAGTATCAAGTATGTGCATTTTTTACAGGACTTGCATGGCCAGCTTTTCCTTATGCACTGTGCTGATAAGGAATTCAAGTTTGCTTCCTTAGCTATTTAATGCAAATATGAATATGGAAGTATTAATGAAAAATTGGTGAGAGCAAATTTCAGAATCCAGAGTTTGTTACCTAATGTCAGGTAGTGTATTTGCCTTTTTAAAGATGTGCTAGAAGGATACAGCCCGTCATACAAGGGTTCATGAATAGTTTAACAAAGGAAGGGCAGAGCTATTGAGTAATACAGGCTCATTAATTGTGTACTTGCCAGGAAGATCTGTGCTTAAATCATTAATGCAGGCAACGTTTCACTGCTAAGCCATCAAAAAGAAATAGGAGCACTTTTTGATTCTGCTGTCTGGAAAATATAGTAATATTAACAGAAATAATGGTTGTTCTGGTTGTTTTGCTTTTGTTTTTTATTGGAACTACAACAATACAGGTATTTTATATAAATGCTTGCTATAAAATTGTTAATTATGTTTATCTCCAAAGATGGGGTAGCTTAAGGGTCAAAAACTTGTAAGTTTTTCAGGCTGCTTTTGTGTTTATTCTATCAAAAAGGAATTTTATAATGCTTCTTACTTACTTTGATAGCAATGAAGATACAGAAAAACATCTATATATACACTCATAGGTAATTCTGTGATAAAATTAAGGGTTTTTTTGTTCTTTAGTATTGAATATTGCACAAATCTTATGGAGGGTAGTTAAATAAGATGGCAAAATACTGTACTCCAGCTAACAGGAGTAAACTGCTATTATTACTCTTGCAAATGCTGTTGTATTTCTAAAAGCTTATTAGCAGATCACTTTCAGTAATGGAGTGCTTAAACTTCTGGGGTTTGGGTTCTTTTTTTTTTTTTTTTTCACGATTCTTGTTAAAAAACTGAATTAAATCTTTGTCCTGTTTCAGGCTGATTTTTCTAATACTGTTCCTGGAACAACATACAATGTTACAGTTTCTACAGTTTCTTCTTCACTCTACAGTTCACCTGCAAGTAGAACAGTGACAACAAATGTGACAAGTGAGTTAATAATGACTGATGAAATGTTGTTGATTTTTTTTAAACTGTTTTTCTGTATTTATTATACGCACAGTAATATCTGAGAAATTATAATCAGTTTTGAACTGTCATTAGAATTTGTCATCTTCTCTAACCATTCAAAAATACGCTGTGTCTGAGGTGTTCTATGAGAGCATGAAAGTTTCTGTGTCAGATATTTTTAAGCAGAAGCCCTGGATGTGAGTTGTAGCTGTATTCATCCATTAGTTGGCTTAGTAAGAAGAAAAAAGGGGAAAGAGGGGAAGGCATGAAGGACAACAGTTTATAAACTTTTACAAAATTTGCTGAGTCATGTAGCAATATCGATACCCAATTTATATGGATAGTGGTATACTTTAGAGACCTTTAAAAAAAATGCAGCCATATCAGACACATTTTGTAGAAGAGCGGAGTTTGGTTTTGAATGGTTTTAGGGAAAGGAACTGAAATTAAACTGCTAGAATATCTCAAACATTAAATTGGCATTAAACTCTGTTTTGCTCATGGAAATCTTGAGCATTAACATTTTTTACATTCTTACAGAGGAATGTTCCTGGTGTTCCAAAATTCATTTAATCATTTCTGTAACAAGACTTCAACCAGAAACAAAGCTTGTTGTTCGGCAGTACATTAGTTTTAGTAGTTTTACTGGCTTATGCTGGTGGATGATTTAATTTCTTTACAGGAGCTGTGAAGGTGTCTGCATGATCTGGAGACATTATTAAAACCTGGTTTATATGGGTGCGTTTGTGTATGTGTACATTAAAACAATTACTTTTTGGTTTTTTGTTTTTTTTAATTAGATCCTGGGCCGCCTGTGTTCCTTGCAGGTGAAAGAGTGGGCTCTGCTGGGATTCTGTTGTCATGGAACACACCACTGCATCCAAATGGGAGAATTCTCTCCTATATTGTTAAATATAAAGAGGTCTGCCCATGGATGCAAACAGCTTATACACAAGTCACAACAAAGCCAGATAGTTTGGAAGTTCTTCTTACCAGTCTTAACCCTGGAACAACTTACGAAATTACGGTAAAAGCTTTATGAATGCCTTTTAGCATTTTGAATTATGATTTATTGTAAATTGTGTGAGTTAAGTCCACATAGTGTATTCTGAAGGACCTTGCTAATTAACTGTTGTCAAATAACAAAATATATTAGCCAGGTATTTGTTTGCAGTAGTGGGTTTTAAATCTACCTTAAAGAGTTTCCAACCAAAATTGTACAAAACCAGTTTCTTCTGTTGATATTCTTATTGACATATGGCATTATGAGGTAAAAAGTAAAAAGCAAAGGGTAGAATTTTTAAAAACATCTAAATCCTTCATCTTCATTGAGGTTCAATCTTTCAAATCATTGGTGCACTTTGGATATTATATATAGAAATCATCTCAGCTAGATCCAGAAAAACATGTAGGTACATACTTCTTTCTTTGATTTTAAGCTTAATTAGTTTTAAAAGAAGATTTCTTGCCTGAATATCTGTTTAGCTGTGGCCTGTAAACACCTTAGTCTGGTTTCCCTAAACCTAGGAGTTTTACCTAATATTATCTCCTCATAAAAATGACATACTCTTCCCTTTCCATAGATTTTACTGCCTATATATTCACAGTGCATATCTTCTGCCAAAATCAATATGTGTTCATGACTTCAAAATCAGTTTGTGACTTCTGTATGTGGAATTTGTTTACATTGAGATTAGGCGCTCCTGATCGTCTCCAAACCCTTTTAACAATAAATGACTTCAGGTGGACAGAAATGAACTGCTGTCCTCTTTGCACTATTTACCAAGCAGTTCTTTGCCTGGTTTACTCCTTCATAAGAAACTTGGAGAGGTGCTTCTTTTCAATATCAAGAATGAAATGAAGTTACATGCTTGATTTGTTTAATTCCATATCATGTAAATTCATACAGGGCAAAGCTATAAAAAATACTGAAGTTGACCAGACTATTAATAAGACCTTATAGTAATTCTTTGCAAAGGTGGTGTGTGTAAGAAAGTAAAAATGTAATTTTGCTTGCCATTGTGAAAAAGCTGGTCACTGTGAATCTAATTGTGATGACCATGCTGATAAAAGCCAGTATATCCACAGCTGGAGAAATGTTTACCTTTGTCTTGCCTGCAGTCATCTGTTAAAAAAATCCCAAGCAACCTCCGCCCCCTAACCCCCTCCTCAACCCTCCAAAAAAAAAAACCCACAAAAAAATGTTCGGCTACTTATGAGAGAAGTATTTCTTTTAGGCTCTAAGCAGATTAATCTTCTCAGAGAAATGAAGTTATTAAGACAATTCAGTTTACAGTTCCGAGTCCCTTAGTAGCACTTGTGTGGGGT
Organism: Nestor notabilis; assembly: GCF_000696875.1. Classification (NCBI taxonomy): domain Eukaryota; kingdom Metazoa; phylum Chordata; class Aves; order Psittaciformes; family Psittacidae; genus Nestor; species Nestor notabilis. The sequence goes on along the minus strand of NW_009914934.1, from coordinate 111,538 downwards.
GCAGCACTATTAGAGGTTTTCCATTCTTTCCTCCGTATATGAATCTTCCCTGGGAAAACTGTGGGGCATTTTAAATCATTTGTTCTACTTAGCAATAATTTGCCCTTTGTTGATATATGTGGGAGGCAGGCCTTCCTGTTGCTGGTGCCTGAAGCATTGATCTTAGAGCAGAATTTGCCTCAGAAAAGTGACTTGTGACCCAACAACCTCTGTCTAGCAGGGACCACATGGCTTTTCTCATGAGTGAGTAAGTCTGTTGGCAAGCTAAGGGTTATAATGTTACCTACTGCTTTGGTGGGTGCCCTGACTGCCTGACCCATAAGCAACCTCATGGATTAAATAATTACTCAAATGGAAACGCTTTTTCTACCTCACAGATATGGATAAAAAGATACATCACAAATTGTCCTCTTGAGCAATTTCTTGTTGTTTGGTTCATTTTTGGAGTCTGTTGTGTCGCTTAAACCACAACACATTTAAAAGTAGCTCTTGATTTTTGCATAGATGAAAATTCTGTATTGGTTTAGGCTACCTGGCTTGGTCCTGCTGTGAAAATCTTTCTGGTAAATACTGTGACAGCACAGTTCAACAAAGCTTATAAGGTTTGAATATGGGTTTCCAAGCTCTTTATAAAAACCCAGTCTTGATTTCTTTACATCAAATAAAAAGAAAACCCAAAGAAAATAGCAGTTGCAAGTGATAATTTGGTACATGTTGGAGAACTGCATATGATTTTGAACATCTGATCATTGATAACTTTGTATAAATATGATTTAGATTTTTTTCTAAACTTTAAATAATTAGCAGCAATATCTTCAAAGCATAAAAATTAATACTCCTTCCGAATGTCAACTGCAGTTACTTTAACTTTGGGTAGTACTTTGTTTTCTGCATAGTAAACTTGTCCTTTTTAAATATTTCCAATTTTTTTTCTGTAATGGCTCTTTATGGAAGTGATCTCTACAAGCTAACCATACATTCTGTAAGCATTTATTTTTATTTCTCTTCAAAACTAATTGGTGTGTGTAGCTGACACCTTTGCCATGCAAACTTTTGCATACTTAGGTCGTAGTAACTTTGAGTCTCTTGAAACTACACATACGAAACAGGAGTTTCCATGTCTATCTTAATACTAGGGTTTTTTTCTGGACCCCTTCTGCAATATCTACTTTGAGATGAGATAAAAAAATCAGTGTTCAGGTGAGGACATATCTTTAGATTTGTATGGTGAAATCGAAATGCTGTCAGAGTTTTCTGATTGCCTGTCAACCCCCTGAAGATCTCCAGATAATTTCCTCAGCTATTGAAATTACTGTAAAATTCATCAATGCTTAAGGACATTCCAAGCCATTCTCTCTGTGACACAGAGATGGGTTTGGCTGGAGTCATGGGGTGTGCATGCATGGGGTGCAGGTGTTTATATGGCTTAGGAAGGAGCTGGCCAGTGATACAGATTCTCCTTCACCAAGCAGAGCATGTGCATATCATAGACATATGCGTCCCTTACATCCTAGAGGAGGTCTTCCACGTTGCTGTAGTTCGTCTGCTGTGGCTTAGTGTTTTTGTTTAAAAAGCTTTACAGTCTTCTGAAAGATGCACATTTTAGTCCTGAGAAGTGATTACAACAGGTAGCCCTTCTGACCTGTTGGCTCTTGCATTCTCTTTGCCAGTCATTACCCCCTGCATGCTGTCTCTCACTTCTACTATGATCCATGTGTAGTTTGCACATCTTCCCCCTCTTACGCCGCTTTCCCCATAGTCTGCTCATACAGCTCCCTCAGCACCTCTACCGTACCTTTGTTACCTGACACTGGCAGAAGGGAATGACTCTACCAATTTTAACCTTGTTGGACAGCTTTTCACTTTGCTGCTTCTTTAACATGCCTCTCACCATCGGTGTTGGAATTCTGCTCAGATTTTACCTTCTGTTGTCTCTTTCACTTCTGTTGAAAATAAGGAGCCAGGCTTCATTCCTCTTTCATTTGAAGTATTGCATGCCATGGCCTATCACTGAGTTGAACTGTCAAGAAGTCCTATATTGCAGAGCATATAGCATCATTGTTGTGTTTATCTCTGTAAATTCTAACAAAGTCTCGGTGTATTGCCCTTCCACGGGAAGACTCTGCTATGATAGTAAGCATTGAGGTGCATCCACCATGAAGTGCATCCAACGTTCTATGGCCTGTTATCTTTCTGCTAAAAGACATGCTTTCCTTGGGTTTCTACTCTGATGGAAGTTGACCTGCTCTTGCCATCCTTCAGGAGTACAAGAAATAAAAGAGAACCTATTTTTCTTTTACTCCTTTAAGTTATAGTACAGCTAATAAGAGAGCTGGTTTAAGTGAATTGTAGTAAGGAAAGGAGTGTTACTGATGTTATTCTTGCTGTTGATTTTAGCATAAAATAGGGATTCAGCATTTCTGAAGTATGGATATGGCCACATGGTTTTTTCAGTTTCTTACACTGTTTCATAAGTTTTCCATTTTATTTTTTTTTCACATTTAAATGATGAATGTAAGTTAAGCATAAGCTATAAAAGGCATGTTCATTTGAGTACTCATAGTTTAAAAGCTAGAAGGTTTTCATAGTCCCTGAAACTATATATCCTATAGATTATCTAATGTGGACTTTTTTTTTTCTATAGGTCGCTGCTGAGAACAGTGCTGGTGTTGGAGTATTTAGTGATCCTTTTCTTTTTCAGACTGCAGAAAGTGGTAATTTTAAAAAATTACTGCTAAGTACCCATGGCACATTTTACACTGAGCAAATTCTGATGCATTTAGAATGAAATCTTAATCCTTTTCATATTCTCTCACTCAGTGGAAAAGGTGCATTCTGTCCTATTTGCTAGTTAATAGCATTTTGAGTGTGCGCATTATGGGTGTTATATGCAAACTCTGTTTCTGTTGGGGTTTTCCTATGCCAGTTTCTAGCTAGGTGGCTTCGAGAAAGCGAGGTCACAGGAGAGCAGAGCTACCTATCAAGTGGATCCATTTACTGTTGCCTGCAGCAGTACTAGGAGACAGACTTTGTTATGGGAACAGCTCAGGCATTGCCTGCTGGTGTCAAGCCATATTTGTTTACGGCTGGAGGGAAATGACTTCTGTAAGCAAACACACCCAGCCTTCTGTAAGCAACCCAGCACAGAATGTATTTTACTAAGTTTTTACTTCTTAATTCTGAAGGAGAAAAAAAAAAAAAAAAAGAACTGAAGGTTTAACTTGATGGTTTTGAAGATTAAAAAATTGTCACTATAGTCTGAATTTGCATAATATTTATTAATTTAGTGGTTTTAGTCTTGCTCATGCTTCAGGAGCGGTTGTGCCTTAGCTAAAGAGCTGGCTCCAGGTCAGTTATGGTAGAGTGAATCAGTGTCATCGGCATATATAATTTGTGCTGCCATGTCACAACACATCCCTTTGTGTTTAGGAATCCTGGTTGGTTTCTGTAGCTGTGCAAACTGCAGAGTACCGTGTCTCAGTTAATGGCAGGAAATCATCACTCTGCATGAGATTTCTGAGCTAATGCAATGACTTACGAAACCAAATATAAGAATGGGTAGTAAACTTGCCACTTGTACGTTACTGCTGCTAGAAAACCATATTTCTGTGGGATTTATTCACTCATGCTTGACAGAGGACAACACTATCATTTCTCCATATAAGGCCTTAGCTTTTACCTTTTGATGCATTTCATCTAACATTTTTAGTAAAGCTAAAATATCTTACTACAAATGTAATTTGAAGTTTTCTTCAAATTCTAGGTGAGTGTTATGTGTCACTGATACTTTTTATACTTCTACTTTTTTTTTATACTTTTACCTTCTCTTTTTTTTCTTTTTAACTCCCACTTTGGTGGTTAAGTAAAACCCAACATCTTGAACAACATTTAAATATTTAAAGTAGGAAAGGTAGCCAAAAGTCAGAATTCTTTAAATATGAAGGATGTAGTTTGGGAGGAAGGGAGAAAAGGTGAATGCTGTGCAAAAGATTCAGCAGGTCCTAAGTAAGAACTACATATGAGGCTTGGAGGAGCTGTCTCTGTTCACCTATGGAAGATCTGTAATTGTGGGCAGTTTTATGTTTTTAAGGCAGCATAACCCCTTTCTCCTTAGTGCTAAGAAGAGCTATTGCAGGAACTGTTACATGCTCTAAAACAAATAAAAATGGGCAAAAATCTGCCACTTCTGACACAGTAGATGAGTTGCTTCTAGGAAGAATGACCAAAGTTGACCAAACCAGTTACTATATTATTTTGAAACTGAAATAATTACAATTCTCACGTAAACTAGATTGGAAAAGAGCTGGTTGCAGATCTGCTACTTTGCATGTGTTTGTGAATGATTGTTATTTATTTGCTTCAGGGTTTGGAAGCTAGAAATATCATTACCAAAAAAAGGGGATTTTTTTTTTGCTTTTGTTTCCAGTGCTGAGATAAAAAGTATGTCTCGCTGCTTTTGTTTGTTTTGTTTTCAAGCTCCAGGTAAAGTAGTGAATCTCACAGTTGAAGCCTTAAATTATTCAGCTGTAAATCTGATCTGGTTTCTTCCTCGGCAACCAAATGGAAAGATAACTAGTTTCAAGATTAGTGTGAAACATGCAAGAAGTGGAATTGTAGTGAAAGATGTCTTGGTTAAAGTGGAGGACCTTCTGTCTGGGAGGTTACCAGAATGTAATGTAAGTGCTATAAACCTTTTAAATCAGAAATAGACTCAAGCCACAGAATACAGTTTTACATTTAAATTTTGAGATATAAAAAATTTTAGGCTTGCTTTTCAGAACAATCACAAATACTTTACAGACTTAGGCCCAGGGAAGGATATAATGCTTGAAGAAAAACCTTTCTGTTCAAAATAGTTTAAATGGATGCTTTTCCTTGAGAAGCTCAGTTTGATCAAAGAAAAAATGTTAAGGAAGATTCAATTTGGCGTCCTTGTAACTGAGAATAATGAAATAGAGAATTTTGAATTTTTTTTTTCAGCTATCAATTTATTAATTTTTGTTTTCTACAGCATTCAACTAGAAAACACAAGAATTAGTGGGGGTTTTTGGTCAATGCAGACATAGTAATGTTAATCTTATTTTTATATGTAGCATGATAGTGATTTTTATGTTTTAAATGTATACCTTATTCTGTGTACCGTATTTCAACATTTGAAAAATACTTTTCATCTCAAAATAAAAAGACCCATGATTAGCAGAGTGATCTAAAAAATGCTTTTCAGAGTTGGTCCTAAAAAAAGTGTTCCTTGAAAAGTTTCTGAATTTTGGCTATTCAAAGGATTCAGACCTGTAACCAATGTATACATTTCAGAATTTCTTGAGGAAAATTCTCTTTTCCAGTATTTATTTTTCCTTTTCCTCGTTATTCCGAGCATAGTGTTGTGATTACTTGGATGTCAAGTTGTCAAACTTTTTTTCCCTTTGTTTTCCCCCCAGGATGCTAGGCTTAGTACTTTAATGAAAAGTGCAGTTTTAAATAATGAAAATTATCAGAACTTTTGTTTCAGATTGTATTTGGAAGATCATTTTAGGTATTGTGAAGGCTCTCAACACCAAACTGATTTAATTCAGCACTGAGAAGTGAGACTGCCACCTACTGAACTATCAGCATTGGTTACTGTAAAGTCTAGCAGTTTTTCAGAAGTGTCTCCTGACAGTATGGATTAGGAAGCCCCTGTCAGGTCTTATCCGTGATACTGTGATATATGTATGCTGTGTATCTATATACACATAAATACATATAATATACATGTGATGTAGAAGGACCTCACTGGGGAGACTTTTCAGAGAGAGACTGAACGCTGGAAGTGGCATCTGGGAATAGTTGAATGAATCCTAGAGAGCTGCTTCTTTCAATCAGATTTGAAATCTTTTGGAATAAGGCAGGAAATGATAACAGTGTCACTAAGAGGACGTACTAGCGAAGTCAACAAATGAAATGATAACCTAAATTTGGAGACTGAAGAATAAAAAGAACCAGTTTAGGATAATTTTATTTCAAAGGTAGTCTGTCTTTTTTTGTTCTATATATATTTACAATTGTAGGTTATAAATGCATCTTACCATGTTCCATATTTTGTCTTTATAGGATAACAGTGAATCATTTTTGTGGAGTACTACTACTCCTTCAACTACTTTTGGAAAATCCACAATTCCTTCACGGACTACAGTTATACCAAGTACAGAGGCACCAAATCAAATGAGCTCTGTTTGGAATGAACCAATTAGTTTTGTTATAACTAACCTCAGACCATATACCACCTATCTTTTTGAAGTCTCTGCAGTTACCACTGAAGCAGGCTACATTGACAGTGCAATTGTCCGGACACCAGAATCGGGTATTTACTGCTTTCAAATGGGAATACAGTTCTCAGATTTATATGAAAACTTCAGAATATCAGATTGAAGTTGTGTTGCAAGATACTTCAGTCCAATTCTGTCTTTATCTGTATCACGCTTTTTTATTTACATAATTACTTAATTTTACCTAATGGAATCAACTGAAAGTATATGTAGCTATAATATATCGAAAAGTGTACAGTTGTTATAAAAAGTCAGAAATACAAAACTGTGCTCAAGACAGATCACATTTTATGAAAAACTGAAGATATTTTAAGAACTGCAATTGATGCCAGAATAGGAGAAAAATTAAAAATATAGATGAAGGGAAAATGTGTCAGGCATAGTATTCAAAAAGTATGTTTATTGTGTGCATAGCAATGCACTTAAAGATTATTTGCCTTTGTGAGAAAACAAGCAGTATGAAGAATACTCCTGTTCCATGGTTCCTCAATCTGTACCTATTGCAGAAAGTTTTTCAGTGCTGAAGAAATCTTTAAACACCAGGAAAGTCGATTTTGGATTACCTGCAATGCACTGAGAAGTTAGAGCTGGAAACAAAGGTTGCCCAGGAGCAGGAGTTTTGTAAAGGCTTAGGTAGTGGGCAACATTATTAACAGAGCCATCCCCAAAAGGTGCTCTAGAGGAATGTTATTCTGACTTTCTGTTAGTATATAATTCTTTTGCCTGGTGCAGGTTCATGTGACCAGGTTCCCCTTTCATAGCACTGTTCAGATGAAAAAACCCAACAAATTAATTCCCCCCTAGCACTGTGCATTTGAATCGCTTTGATAGAATTAGAATATCATTAGTTTGATGTTCTGTCTAGGGTTAATGAAGTTTTGAATAATTTCTGTTCTAATGATCTCAGGCTAATTTCCAGTTTACTTTTTATTCTGTTAACATCCTAGGATAGTTGTGCTGCTGATAAGAAAACCCTGGAAAGTGATGAAAAGCTTATGCACTGGGGTTTAGTTCTGCCAAATACATAGGAAAATGCAAACTGTTTGGCAGTTAAGATCTTCAGTCCTTGTGTACTTGGTGCCTGCACAGCCAGGGTTCATCCATTAGTGCATGGTCTGGGAAAAGGGGGTTTGGCTCACTGGTTGGTGTGACTCTGTGTGTGGCATGCACAGGGCCACAGGCACAATCAGCCCTTATAGCCCAAGCCTCAGTAGGTCCTTCCACTTAGCAGCACACTGGTACACCCAAGCTTCTGGATCCACCTCTATTAGATCCTCACCTTATGAGCATTCAGGTGCTTGTTAAAGTGCTCCCCTGTGAGTCCTGCATGCCTGTGTGCCAGGGAACCTTATTCAGAGGCTGGCCATAGAGTTGGTTGGTGGTTTGTTAGGGAGGCATTTGAGCATCTTCTCTCTGTAATCTATATCATGATGAAGTCCATGCTAGACTTGGTAGAATCCCTGCTGCCATTGTCTTTTAAGCATTATTTGAATAGTATTAACTCCCTTGATACCTTTTGCGATACCTTTTTACCTTTTCATTACCTTAAAAAAGGAAATGAAATAAAAATAAGTCATTTTATTAAGTGCTTGTAATGTAGCTTCCCTTCAGAATATTTAATGTTTATGTTTAAAATGAATTGTCTGATATGTGGTTCTTGGAAATCCTAATATAAATTATTTTATGTTCAAAGACTTTTTCCAATATTGTTTAAGTTCCAGAAGATCCACCACAAAATATTGCCAAGAGCAACATTACAGCAAAGTCTTTCTCAGTGATGTGGGACCCACCAACCATAGTAACAGGGAAGTTTAGTTACAGAGCTGAGCTGTATGGACCATCTGGTAAGTCAGAATTTCTTTCTGTTTTATTTTCTTTTTTTTTTTTTAATGATTATTTCCTTGCACTTGCATTCTTAGTGTCTATGCCTATCCAGAAGGAATATTTGAAAGCAGTGCTATGTATCTTTTTTACTATTAGACCTTTTAAATTGTTTAGATTACTTTTATGGGAAAAATCAGTTTATCATGAGGAAGAGTACATAAATAAATTCACATGAGATATTCTGAAAAGTGGAGGAAACCAGCTTTCCTCACCTTTTCAGAGGGATGACAGACTAAGCTCACAGCTTACCATTCTGATCTTACCTTCACTCTTTTTCTGTTAAAGATTTCTGGAGGATTTTAATTCCTGTGTAATAGATGATCAACTGTATGAGTCTGTTCTGTTGGTTTTGTACTTTTTTTTTAAACTCAGATGTGTACATATAAAGAAATTTAGTGATTGCCTGTAGTTCAGTAAGTTCATGAGCTGTATCCTAGTGTTTTTTATGGGATACAAAAAAAGCAATAGGAATTAATTTATAAACAAACAAAAAAATTCCCTTGCTCTTAAACCCCGTGCCTTCTTGAGGTTGCTTTTTTGCTTGTCTGTTCATTTTCCCCCAGACATTTAGTAGTATCTCCAACAAAGTTGATGCCAAATTAGCATTTTCACAAACAAATTTAGCTTTTCATTGTTCATCATCCCGGGAAGTGGCTGTGGACTGTTTTCATTTTTGAGCTAGAATCTCTTCATTTTTCATTCCAGGTCATATTCTGGATAACAGCACAAAAGATCATAAGTTTGTATTTAGTAACCTTGTGCCGTTTACAACATATGATGTGTACATCAGTGCTGAGACAAGTGCTGGGGTAGGCCCAAAGGCTAACCTTACAGTTTTCACTCCTGCAGATGGTAAGTGAGCATAGAGAAGTGAAGTAAATGTGCTGTACACAATAATTGGTTTCAGTTTTCCCTTCAGAGCCTTTCAGGTATTTTGCAAATGGAAAAATGGGTGTGTTATAAGAGTGTTACAGGAGAGGTATAAAAAGATAATGAAAAAAATTAGCTGAAAATTTTTTACATCGATTTATTTGTCCTTTTTTTCGAGTTCATGCATTGTCACTATATTTACTTGCTATCAGAAGCCTGCGAAGATTGTGAAAGAAACATAGTTTCTGTCTGAATTAATTGTTTTTAGATACGGTAATGGTAACTAAGTTGCAAACCCCGCGCTTACCCATTAGATGGCAGCAAGTGGAAAAGAAAGAATAGCGCAGGATTCCCCTCCGGCTGGTTTGTTCAGCTCCAGTGTTTCTTATTAAATCTCTCCACTTTATACGATGAAGTGGATTTTCACCAAATCCAAGACCCCATACGAGTCTCTAATGGAGCCACCTTTACCAGGGACCATTGTTCTGAGGCAGACCCAACACTGAGATCATGTCCTGTGGCAGTCAGATGGTTGGTTCTGCCCTTGAACCAGCTACTCTGTTTTGGGAGTTTTCGCTCCCAGTGGTCAACTCACCAGGTGAGAGTCCTTTGCTGTGTAGAAATGCAGTTTTATCTTACATCTTTGTGAGACTGTGCAGGAGTTTTGGTCTGCATCTAAGAAAGCAAAATGCAACCAGAAAAAAATGAGAATCAATGAATAATAGGCAGGCAGTTTCAGGATGGTTATTTCTGTGTTGTTTTCTGCCTCCCAGCACAAATTTAGAAAATCTCTCAATAGTGATTGCTGCAATGCTTGTTGTCAAGGTGTAGCAATGGAAGGAACACCCATCCTTATTTATCGTATGCTTTCCTGAAGTATCTGGTTTTGTTAGCTCTCAGAGACAATTTGCAGAAGTGGCCTGCCTCAGCACTGTCATGCTTATCTTCTGTCTAAACTCAGTGTCAGAAGCAAAAAGGGATGTTGGGTTTTTTTACTGATGTTTTGGGGTTGGGTTTTTTTAGAGTGACATAGAATGTCGCATTTTAATGCCAAATCTAAAAATCTTTTTGAGGTGTATATTAGAAACAAATATTTTTCATATCAAATCTGAATATCATTGAATGTAAGTGTATCTGGTCTCTGGCAATACTGTGTAAAGTTCGGTATCATTACTCCTGCATAGTTAGAGAAGAAATTGAGCCAAAATTTGTTATAAAAGATATATTTCTTTTTTTTTCTTTTTTCCCCCCAGCTTTTTACTTCATTTTTCTATGGTTTTGATGAATTTAGAGCTAACCTTTCAATTTCAATATACTTAAGATTCCATATAGGGAGCTAGTAAAGGTCTGCTTGCTTCCAATGCACTGACTTCCTGATTTACATCATCTTAGGATCTAACCATATTCATACATATATGTCAGAAAACTGTGTGCATGTTTCTAGAGCTGTAACTTGTTTGCTAAGAAACCATGTGAGGTAACTTTCTACCTTCATAGGAGCAAACAAAAAGATAAGGATGTGAAATTTGACTAAATGCCTATTGTACTTTGCATGCAGTGCTGAAAGACCTTGTAATAGTCACAGATGTTTAACGAAATCAAGTTTCTTCTTGAATATTTAGTCCCAGGTGCTGTATCAGACTTACATCTAGCAGAAGTGGAAGCCACATACATAAAAATTGTTTGGAGGAAGCCACAACAACCAAATGGGATCATTACCCAGTACAGAGTTAAGGTACACATGCAGGAAACTGAGGTGACTCTGGAAAACACTATTCTTGAAGGAAAAAATAAGGTATTAATCTTTCTTTGCTAAATTAAATTTCTCTGCCTTATCTGATAGGTACAGAATGTGGAATTAGTTGTCTTCGATGAGTTGTCAATGCTTTTAAAAGCCACCTTCCTCAACACACCCTTTTTCTATGGCTGGGTTTTAAAGGGATTCTAATAACACTGTTTCCACAACATGAAAACAATAAATAGTTCTGGTAGAATGGTCCAGACTTTGTAGCTGCTGAAGGCAGGAAGCCATACCTGCAGCCCTTGAGTTCTTTGCAGTATAGGGTGACCTAATAGTAAGAGTACAAATTTAGGTGCCTAGATTGATTCATAGCCACTCAAGCAAACTCTTAAAAGATGTCGGTGTGAATCCTATGGAGAAGTGAATTCAACAGAAGTCTCTCAAGGCTGGTTAAGTGCTCTGCTTGCAAGACAAACACCCCTAGACTTTCTGCACCTATTTCTATCCTTGAATTTATATGTCTGATACTACATGCTGAACTCCATGCTATGGTTATATGCTAAGTATATCTGCACACATCTACTGGATCAAATCATTTAGGGAACTCATGCTGTCAGTCTAGCTTCTGGATTTAGGTGCTGATGTCCTCTACATGCTTAGATGGCACAGCTCTGAGCATGCAGCACAGAACTGTAGACCCCTAGCAAAAATCCAGCTCAGGACTGAGTGCTTTCTGAGGTAGGGCTTTTTGGTCTGAATTTTGAGCATAGGTGCCCAAAGTTTGTATATTTCCTCTTTTTAGACAATAATGTCTTTCTCTGGATCTGACACAGTATCTGCATTTTTGTTGTAGAGCTCAATGAAGGCATTTGCTTTCAAGTTGAATGGTGTATATTAAATAGAGCCCTGGAGCTCTATTAAAAATCAAACATTAAATAAGGAGTAAGGGGGGCAAAAATGGGGATAAGGATACATTCATTAAACCAGGCGAGCATCCTTGGAAAATGAAAATACATAACCATAATTAAAGATCATATCATAGTACAGACACAAAAAGGCTGAATCTTATCTGCACAGAGCTGTTTTCATGATGGCATTTCCTAATTTTTGAGTTCTTAGTATAGCATCATTGTGGCTTTATTGTAGTTTATTGAATGTATTTTTTTAATTAAAACCCAAAACAGATCATTATAAACATAACTTTATTTAGAACTGCATTGAGCCAAGCTTAGAGCAGCTGCAGGGTTTGAACTGTCAGATCCACAATACTAATGGTACTCAATAACTAGTAGCAGCAAAAAGCTGTTGTCTTATATGTGGAAAAGCCTCTGAAGCAAAAAGTATTTTCACATGGGTTACTGTTTTTCTCTAAAATGTTGAAGATAATGCATATATATATTTTACCTGTTGGTACTTAGGTTAGATTGATGCTGTATCTCTGCCTGTGGTTAATCCTACACTAGTTAAAGCAGTGAAAAAGCTGCTTTGCCCTCTCTCCACCCAGAGTCTGTAAGGAAAGAGCTAATGTGGATTAGTTACATCACTTTAAAAGCATCTTTTTCTGGCAGTGAAGTAAGCCATATGTGTGAGCGGGGAGCGTTCACAGATGACAGCAGAACAATTTAGAGACACTGGAGTCCTGGATTTGGTCCCAGATTCTGAAGGGGCATAACGATCTAGTGCTTACACACCATTTTGTACCTATGCTCTAGCCTCTCTTCTGCTTTTGATTTTCCCCTCTTTGTAGGTCTTGCTCACCTTATACCTACTGCCACCCCTCTCTGATGATTGTCTTTTGCCCCTTCTGTTCTATGGACCTCTGTATCACCTCCCTTTCACTCTCTCTTTTCACATATATACTCACTTATTTTCCCTCTACCTTACATTTGCCTAGTAGAGGCATCTGAAGCCCTCTTGTTTTCAGTGACTGCAACTCTGTTTCAGAACATGCTTAGCACAAATGGAATCTTTAGAGCTCAAGCATGGAGTTATTCAACATAACTCCAAGGCTATAGCATTAAAGTTAAAGGCCTTGCTCTAAAATTGCCACTTTACTATAAAAAAACATATTTTAGGAAATAAAAAAAAAGTGTTTGATTAAACAGTAAAAATGAATAAAAGGTTGTAGGCTACTAGCAGCTGAGCTTTTGCATGAGAAATACTGTGTTTTGCAAAGTTAATTATTGTTGTAATGTTTGTATGCCAACATATATATAGTGTGTATATATATATATGCACAAATATACAAACACTATTTCTGTATTATACATTAATTAAATACTTTAGCAATGACAAGGATTGTGGTTCATTCTTACCTTTCTAATTTTTAGTATTTGGTTGATTCTTTGGAACCATACATGATAAATGAAAACATCAAACCTTCTCCCACTTGGAGTTCAATGGAAACAGCCAATGAATTATATGAAGGTTCAGCTGAAATGTTTTCCAGCATTCAGACAGCATCCCCAGTCATATTTACAAGTGTATCTGGTGATAATTTGCCCCCTATAAACGGAGCTGCAGAACTACATTCTGCTTTGGGTAAGATATTTTACATTATTTTTCTACCTGCTGCTTTGTTCTGAAGGACCCCCATCACTGTCCCAGATATGATCTTTAGCACATGGTTCAAGCAAATGATGAATGGGTCATTTGTTGGAGTCAGATTTTTTTACCACCAAATAACCTTCTGTACCAAATGGGAATGCCACACAGGCAGGAACTAGCCCCTTGTCACCCAGCTGACCTTCTTCCTAGTGAAAGGAGCACCCGAAAGCCATCAGCCAAGCTGCATAGACAATCAGTTATTACAGTTGCCAAAGCAGGTGTGATTGTCAGGGATTAACATATCTCCAAGCCCTTCAGAGACCTTGATTTCTGTAACCCTTTTGACTAATAGGTTTTCAAATGTCAGTGAAGGTAAATAGGTCAGAAAGTTACAACTTTTCTATATGGGTGACAAACAGGTGGACATGACCCCATGACATGGTGATGTCATTAGTGTGTACACTTGTTCTGTATTATCAATGGACAAGTGTTTCTTTACCATGAATGGATATTTACAAATCATTAAGCAGACCTCAGCCGACAGGCAGGGACTTAACATACGACTCTAAATTTTTACAGTGAGTTTTGAACAGTGGGAAGAAAGTCAAGTTTTTATTTTTTTATTCTTGTTTATTAAAGTCACCCAATTCCTCCATATACACAAGTACTTAAACCTAAAATTTAATCCATTAGTTTAAACTACAGTGGATCTTTTCTGTACTATATTAATCCTGAAGAATCTTTGTCATATAAAGAAAAAGTACATTGCTTTAAATGCAGATCTTTTTGTAGCCTCATTCAGCTTGAGGTATCGAGTTCCTAAAAGATGTCTGTGTTGCTGAGAAATTGATTTCGGTGTCTGTTGTAATCTAACACATGAGTATTATTTTATAGTAGTTTCTATAGTAGTTAAAGCTGTTGACAGCCAAATTTTCAACAGGGTCTGCTGATTTTTAAATGCCTTTATTTTAATGCTGTTCTCACAATACTCTGAGGCTGCTACTCAAGAAGTACCCACATTTCCATGTTGCAGTGGCATAATGGCTGCTTTATGAGAGCTGATTTTGACTAGCACGTTTAGATTGCAGATGACTTTGAACTTTATTGCAGATGCACCAAAACCTCTTTGTAGGCATGTATGACTTCTTCATTGTGTTGACCACAATTCTTCTGCTAAAAATACCAGTGTGAAGGGACTGATGAGGGGAGCCATCTCAAGTATATTTATTATAGCACCTTTGGGTGGGGGACTCTGTCTTTCTCAATTAAAAAAATAAACCCAAAACTAAACCTGTATTAACTTAGGAGCCACGGTTATGAAGTCATTTGAAACACTAAGCTATACACTTCCCATCCTTTCCCCATTCTATTGAAAATGGAGATTCTAGGGTTCTTAGAGGATTTCTCTCAAATGTTTATGGAAATGGCTGAGTATAAACCTCATGGGTTTAGTTCTTGACTGTTCATTCTTTCACCTAGGCCAGTCTATTTGTTGTACACATGAAAATGGACTTACAATAGCCTCTCCTTGATTGCATTAAGAGGTGAAGTGTAAACTTTTCTTTATGTTTTTGTAATTGCTGTGAAAGTTAATTCTTTTGCAGTAAAATAGTTCCAGGGTGCAGTGTCAAAGTGAGTTTAGAATGCAAAAGAAAAAAATCATTTTATGAGTAAGTAACTATTTACCTTCATGTAATCACAGATAACATTTTGGCTGAAGAACTGTCATATGTTATAAAAGGCCTTATACCTTTCACAGACTACACTATCAGTGTGTCTGCTTTCACGGCTGTTGGGGAAGGACCGCCATCAGTTCTTATGGTCAGGACACATGAACAAGGTAAAATGTTCTAACTCTGGTACTATCAAGGTTAACCTACATGGCTTTTTTTACTGAACTTTGTTTTGTAATTTATTTGCTTACTCTTCTATTTTTCTGTTTTTGTTTAAGTTCCAAGCTCAGTACAAAATATATCTTACAAGAATATTAGCTCCTCCTCTATTTTGCTGTATTGGGATCCTCCAGCAAGTCCCAATGGGAAGATCATTCATTATACTGTTTATGCGATGGAACTGGATACAAAAAGAGCATTCCACACAACAACTTCAAACAACAGCTTACTTATGACAGGTACAGTGTCATTTCGTCAAGAAAACAAAAATTGCAAATACATTATACAAAATTTTTTTTTCTACTTTATGTAATGTAATTTGCAATGAGACCAAATATCCCCTATCCACATGCAGACACATACACACACACATTACAACTGCATGTAAAAGCAAGGTAGGGTCACTACTGATAGATTTGTCTGCTGTGGAGGGGTATGTTGGGAATGTGAAATGGGAGAAGAGGACTAGGTAAGTTGAGCAGTAATTTGTGAAATGTGCCAAGTAGGAATTTCTGAAATAAACTGAGTAGTAATTTGTGAAATGGATTTCTGCATGGAATTTTGTCCTCAGCCTCTTCTTCCCACATAGAAAAATATTCCTAAATTGTCAATTCTTTTTCAGACTTGAATTTTTTTCACAGCATTGGTCTGACATTAATAATTATCTTCTTCTTCTAAGGCAATAATTTTGATAGTAATTGAAGAAAATACATTCCTCATGTGTTTCAGTTTTTTATTAATACTAATCAGAGTAATGTATAAAGAATAAAAATGCATATTTGGATGTACACATAAACATTCTTTGTTTTGAAAAATAAATCCTTAAAGCTATTTAGAAGTTTGAGGCTGTTTGACTTATTTCAAAATCTGTTGATTTGACTGAGTGCTTGTTTGGCCT
The DNA here is from genome assembly GCF_000696875.1 of Nestor notabilis. Lineage (NCBI taxonomy): Eukaryota > Metazoa > Chordata > Aves > Psittaciformes > Psittacidae > Nestor > Nestor notabilis. The sequence continues at coordinate 95,401 of NW_009914934.1, read as the reverse complement.
TCCCTAAATAAATTGTATTCTACATATTCTGTCTTTTAGGTGACAAATGTGATCAAACCTCTTAGAACAGTAACCATTTTGATAGTTTTATAAGTAGCTATGAGGAAAAAAATATGTTTAAGATTTGTCAAGATTTCTTTTCCTGATCTTTTTAGGTTTAAAAAAATACACGAATTACAAAATGAGAGTCGCAGCCTCTACCACAATTGGAGAAAGTGCTTTGTCTGAAGAGAATGATGTTTTTGTGAGAACCCCTGAAGATGGTAAATACATTGTTTGCAATGATGATTTGATTTCTGTATTGAAGTTTGCACTTCTTCGGAAGACTGGGCACATACATAAGGAGGGGAAGAAAGTGTACAAGTAAAATCCGTGTTTGTTGAAATGATTACTCTTGTGTCAGTAAGTGACTTTATTCAGACCGTTTTTAGGTAAGTGCTAGAAATAATGATGAAAGCTGTAGCATGAACAGCATTTGACTAATTTCAACTCTGATAGACAAACAGAGAAAGGTTTTTACAGTGAATGATATTATATGCAGTAGGTTTTGTACAGGTTTGGGGTTTTATTATTTTTAAGATTGATCAATAGTTTTAATGTAGGATATAATACTGCTTTGTGAAGATTTCTGGATCTTTCTTGCATGGCAGTCCCCACCCATGAAGGTACAGGATCAGTAGGTGGAGTTGCCATTGGCCTCTGCAAAAAGGATGTGGGAATTTAATTTACAGGGCAGAGTCTTCAGTATTAAACCTTAAACTTTTCTCATTTCTATCAAGTTTATATTTTCACTGGTTTCAGCGAAGTTATTTCCAGTTTTTTTGTCAAAGTAATAAAGAAGGTAATTGTCCAATTGTTATTTGTCTATCTTATTGCAAAATAAGCTACAGAACACAAAAAACAATTAAGTGAGAACAAGGGAGAGAAAAAGATCAAAAACCATGGGGATTTAGGAACCGTAGATGATCTGAATAACTAACCAGAATATCAAATTAAACAGTGAAACTTAATGCTTGTAATTATTTTTTTTAAAGGTTGCATGCATCTATGCCGTTAGTATTTTGCAGAGGAAAGGCGTATGACAAGATCAGATAATTGCTTATCTAAGTATCTTTTCCTCTGAAAGTTTGCAATTCCTTGCCTTTAAGCATTACAGAAATTTGTTCAGAGTGAAGTTTAAGGCCAACAGTTCATCCATTGGTAAGAGATGTGTGGAAGCCTTAAGGAAACTATTGAGAAACCCCCCAATAATGCCTGCCTTTTTATTAGGCTGTGTGTAATTACTCTTTTCTTCTTGTTGTTCTTTAATTTTCCTGAGGTAATTCAGGTTGAGATTTATGTCTCCTAACTTTAGCCAACCTAGGAGTAAAAATTTGTCTGAGCCTTGAAAAGAGAGATACTTTCAAGTAAAAGATTCACTACACATCTGTCTTAGACTAGTTATGTTAGGATGGAAGGTACTAGGCTGTTATGTTTAAATACTTTACAATGCCAAATAAACTGCAAACTGCATTTCAATTGAAAATTAAGCTGCTTCTTGTGGGAAATATCCGTGTAGGCAGTCTTATTATCCAGAGAGTAGTGATCTGTTACAGTTAACACTTCTCATTCACAGGCTCAGAAATCAGGGATGAAAGTTATTTGTAAGACCTTTTGTTCTGAGAAAAAAAAAAATCATTATAAATTCTGAAATATCTGGATATAGGTATTTGTACCCAAACTGGATCACATAATCCTAGGTTCTTAGTACATTTTAAGATGTTATAAGCAGGATATTTCAGAGCTGAAGTGATGAAGCCTTCAAAAGAATCAAGGTTGACTGTCAGAGCTGATTTTCTTCAGCTTGCACTGCTTGCACCTTCAACACTTCCGTGCATTTTTAGCTCACTGGAGTTACATGAACTCATGTGTTGGCAGTAGAGTTAGCCAACATGCTACCCAGGAGCTGGACTTGTTTTGTGTGTGATCTTCACACCAGTGCATGTGAGATTTACGCTGGCGTCTTCGTGGTCATCGATTAGCAGCTGTATCGATAAACTAAAGGGAATTTAGTTACAGCGCATACAGTCCCTTTTTTCATTCAGTGGTTGGTTGAGTGAAATAAGAGGGGTGGTTATTTAAGAAGAAAGCAGCAAGATGGCATACAGTTAAATTTAGAGAACCTGAATTTGAGGAAATTTGAAGGATCAGTCTGCATGAGAGCAGTAGACAAAAGAGATTATTTCTTAATAAATGCAGTTTTGGATAGATTTATAAGTGGATTAGAAAAGAAATCCCAGAAAAGCTGAAGTGTCTGGGATTCAAAAAGATGCCTGGTTTTATGAGTGGAAAAGAAGACATACTAAAATTAACAGTTAAAAATCGGTAAAGCTTTGAGAAGGAGAGTGAGTGAGTAGCAAAATGGTAGCAAAAGGAGTAGCCCTTTTGATACAGTTAGCTAATCTAAGTGTTAGATTCCAGTAGGTTTATGAGATCAGTCCTATATTCAATTAATTGAAAGTCTCAGAGGTTTCTCTCTTTGATTTCTGTATTGCAGAACCAGACTCCCCACCCCAAAATGTAGAGTTAATAAATGTAACTGCAACACAAATAAATCTGAGATGGTTACCACCTGAGCAGCCTAATGGTCTCATAACTCACTATGAAGTTCTGTACAGTGATTCCAATGATCTGTTTATTAAAAATGCATCATTTACAAGTATATCACTAAGTGAAATGAAGCCATATACTCGCTACAACATCTCTGTAAGGGCATTCACTAGACTTGGCCATGGGAATCAGTCATCTTTCCCATTTCTGGTGAGAACTTCTGAAACTGGTGAGTATATATTTAAAAAAATAAAATATTTCCCCAATCAACTGCTTTATGGTGACCTTTGATGCCCAGGAGATCAGTTTAATTAATTTCAAAGGTACATGTTTGCTTTGCAAAGCAGTAAGTTTGAACCTTGTTTTCTCTTTCATGTACAAAGCAAAAGTAAGGAAATAAGGAAGCTTAAGAATTAAAGAAAACAGTGGGACGTTTTATGCCTGATGGACTTCATGTATTTTACTGTTTGTTCTTGAAGATTACTTGTGTCTTGAAGGAAAATAATTTTTTGTAGGAAGAGAGGAGTTTCAAAACATGAGTACAATTTCTAATTCAATCCCTTGAGGAACAGGACACAAACATCTAGTTTTTAGATTGCACAAAACAGTAGTTGTAATAGAAACACCAAGCTAGCTCTGCCAAGGCATTGTGCTACTTTTGAGGACTTTTTTAGTATGTGTACATAGGTATGTAGGCCCTTGCCCAACTGATACAATGTCCTTAGACATAACCTTTTTTATTGCTTTCTTTAACTTAGACATCCATCTTTTGTCTAAGTTGTATTTTAACGCAGTTGGTTCTTTCTCAGTGCCTAACTCCACTGATGCTCAGAACACAAATTTGAATCCCAGCTGCCTATGATAGAGATGAGAAGCTCGAGAAGCTGCAAAAATAACTTCTGAGATGACAAGAATAAAACTAGGGAAGGATATGGAGAATAGATTATTTTGAATGAAACACAGCCTATTAATGGGCTGGTGTGTTTGGAGAGCTCTTGGGAGTTCTCTGTTACCATTCTACCATGAAATTAGGCAGAATTGTAGGCTGATTTTACTGCTTCTCATGGTGTTTATCCCCTTTCTGGATATTGTGTAACCAGAAATTATTTAGCCTTTTGAATGCAGAGTCTTATCAAATGTTAATGTATTTATGAGAATATTTAAGGCATCCTAAAACCATATCCATTGCTTACTTGACCTTTTGGGTAAATTGTGCTGTCACTGTATGATTATGATTCTCTGGAATAAGATACATTATGTTGTCAGTCCAGTTTTGGATAATGGCAAACATATCTATGTATTTGTTTGGGGACAGGCAGGCAGAGGCACACAAAACCAATTGTCATGAGACAGCAAGGGCCACCTGCTTTGTAAGGGAGGGGGAGCCAAGAGCTGAGGGTATCCCTGGGCCAGTAAGGCAGTGTCTTCACTAGCTAGGACTTGTCCCACCAGCCCCCAGTGAAGGGAGCAGGGCAGGTTTGGGGGTGGCAGCAAGGGGCAGCCCAGAGTCCAGATTGCTAAACACTCCACATTGATGAGGGAGCTCTGAGGTCAAGCCAGGAAAGTGAGTTAACAGGTTCAGTGACACTAACCAAGTCAGACGCAGCCCAGCTGACAGCTGAGCAGGTCTGTAGTGTTGGGGCCAGCCTGAGGTCAAGCTGCAACATCAGTTTGCAAGTCAGGATCTAGATCAGTGGGTCCGTGGCCAAGCACAGCTATGGTAGTGATGCAGCAGGAGCTGTAGCTCAGGCAGGGGCAAAGCTGAAAGCAGCTCCCAGGGCCAGCAGTCAGCCCTGGCTGCAGCTTCACTGCAGTATTGCCTGGGAGCAGGCAATGAGTAAGGAGGCAGCAGTCCTCAGCTACTCTACTGCTGAACTGGCCCTCCGGAAGGGGGTTTGCTTTCAGGGCCCTTACAGCTCCCTTTGTTTTTCCATACAAGTATTTACGCAGTTTGTATAGATCACCCAAGGAAAATGAAGGAAATGCAAGTTGTGATACAAAGTGTAAGTTATGGCAGCCAACACAGGAAATTTCCTACCAACACTAAGCTGGAGAACTGCAGTGATAAGAATGGGGTGTTAGAAGGAAAGTTCAGTTTCATGCTTGAGATTTTTTTAACTGTCATGTTAAGATTATTGCCTTTTTTTTTTTTAATGACCTGTACCTTGTTGTTACACTGTGTCTGACGTGGTTTTGATCTTCCAATTAGCCTCCTTTACCATTTATTTTATGCAAAAAAATAGGATAAAAATCCAAATGTTCACAATGTGTTTCATTTAAACTGGTTTAAGGAGATACTTAACAAACCAATGAAACTGACAGTAATCTGTGAGTCTCAATTTTGTCTTCTAGTTCCTGATTCTGCACCAGAAAATATAACCTATAGGAACATCTCATCCATGGAAATTGAATTATCATTTTTTCCACCATCTGTTCCCAATGGAATCGTACAGACCTACACAATATATCTCAGGAGGACTAATGGAACCGAGCAAAGAATCATAAACACTACTCTTTTGACACTACATATAACAGGCCAGTATATAATATGGCAACTGTAACTTTTTCTGAGAAGGAGTCAATAGACTCATGCAAGTCAATTATTTCATTGGTTGGACATCATCCTTCTTGTCGTTATATAAAGATACGTTACATGTCCTGAGAAATAGCCTGTTGTGATGTGCTGTAATATAGTGAAATGGGGCATGAATGTTATACTATAATATAAATCTTGTTGTATTTTAGATGTTTAAAGTACAAGGAACTTCAGCAGATTTCTTTGCATGTCTATCATCGTACCAAACACTCAAGTCATCTACGTATGTTTTCCTATCTTATTGCAGATAAAAAGAAATCCTTCCCTTTCCACTCACCTTTGCATTTTTCCTATGTTCTGCCATTATTACTGAGGCATGACACAGCAGTTAATGCTGGGAGCTCAGTACCTTAATAAATTTTTAGAGTAAAGCCAAGAACAAACTGTAGAGCATTCTAGGAATATGAAGTATAAACTGTTAATTAGGGCTGCGCCCCTTCTTTTGTTCATGCAAAATACCGTGTGTTCAAGTTTTGCTAATGCATATTTCAGTCTCTAAAGACACAGATAAGTGTAAATGATTGGCCTATTTAGCACTTCAGAACTACTTAATGGTCAATTCAAAAACCTAATTTGGCCCAGTGGATGGTTGTTTTATTGAATTCTGCTTCTTTATTTAGATTTAAAGAAATATACAGAATACACTGTACAAGTGTCTGCTAGTACTGCAGTGGGGGAGGGCCTTCGTAGTTCACCTCTGCATATACTGACAGATGAAGATGGTAAGTCAAAACAGAAGTTGCAATGTATCATTGTCTGCCTGTCGTCCTAAACTAATCTTGCACTTCATGTCAGATATGTGTTGGTTTTACATACTTTTTTTGCAATTATATCTCTGTATTGATATTTACATCTGTCTACACAAAACATCTATCTATCTATCTATTATTTTATATATTTATGAGTACAAGCTATGTGAAATGGCATCGTTGCTGTGCATGGACATTTGGTCTTAGCAGTATCTTCTGAATTTGAAGAAACTTAATTCACTAATATTATTTTAATCTAATAAACCACATGGTTAACTGCTGTGATTCTGCAGACACGTGAGACCTGGAGAACGGGAAAACTACCAAAAACCAGCTTGAATGGTCCAGGGACATTTCTGGTTCTTCTGTTTGGAGATTTTTGGATTCTTCTAAACAGATGCATGTAAAGATACACATGTATAGATGTAGAATTATTAATATTATGAAAATGCTCAAAGTCCATTATCTGTAGTGCTGGACTCCCAAATTGAGCAGAAGAGTGTTCTGCACTGCAGGTTGAGGGTAGAACACAGTCATTGCATCCCCTGCTAATTAGTACAGTGGGTCATAGATCACCAGAGGAACTTTAAAATTATATTTGTACTTTCAGTACCCAATTTAGTTGTAGGAAGTTACCATTGGTCCCCTCTATCATTTCTGGAGGGGGAATCCTGAAATAAATCCAGAGCAGAATCTCACCTTAGATTCTGTGACTCGGATTTTGAAGGAGTCTGTGTCTGTCCTTCTCCATTGCTTAGGGAGGAAGTCTCTGGGAATCTAGCCTAAAGGAGCACTGACACAAATATCCGTTGCCCAGTTAAGTCTGTTTTCATGTCTTAGGGAGCACTGACTTGCCTAAGATCTAGCCTTTGATGACAATGAATCTTTGCAAATCTCTAAGATGTGATGGGCTTGCATTCATACTGTCAGTAATAAACCTTTGCTCAAGAGTAATGTTACTGGAGCACACTGGGAACAGCAGATTTGGATAAACGCATCTTTTGCATAGAGGATTTTTTTTTTAGAAGAATGTAGATTCTATTCTTCAGCAAAACTATCCAATGAATAAGAAATGTAGCATGAACTAGACATGCCAAACAGACAACATTCACAGTATGACAGATCTTTTACTATATAGCCACTGAGGATAATATAACAAGTGAAACACTAAATACAGCTGTCACCATTTTTCGCTAGTATAAATACAGACATTGACTGATTTCAGTGAACCTTTGTTCATAAAAGATATCTTTTCTTACATGTAGAGAGTTCTGAAACCTTTATGCCAACTTTTGAAATAGTGAAAGAAGGAACAACTGAAAAACAACAGTATTTATAATACACCACATGTTCTTTATTCAAAGGAACACAGTGTTCCAAGGTTCAGACCAAATGTTTCATAGATTTGCTAATAGCTGTGCTCATATTCTCAATTTTCATGCATGACTACAGCTATGACCTGAATTTTTAGTGCATGATGCTCCTTAGTTTAATTTGAGAAAAACAAAAGTAATTCTAGTATTACTTCATAGTGATACATATACATCTGTGAATCAAGATGAAGAAAGATTTATTTCTCTGTAACATGCTAATACAAAGCTATATCACTTAATTCATATATATCCATATTTTCATATATATCCATATTTTTCCTCAGCAGTATTTATATGAACTTCAGAATGCAATCAAACACGGTCTAACATTTTCATTTTCTTACATTGTTTCCTTACACATTTGTGGTATGGTGTCATGTGGAGTTCATCTTAAAATGAATTTTAAGGGTCTCAGTCAATGCCTATCTTTATATTTCGCCTTGTGACATGTTAAATGTGTGAATATGGTCCTTATTTGATGGAGTGAATAGATTTTACCACTGCCTAGTATCCCCCATTTTTATAATGTCTCAATGCTATGCTTAATCATTTTCCCACCTTTTGGTGCTTTGTATAATTCTTTACAACACCTCTTTTTCCTCAGGGGAACTATTTTGCTGTATTTTACGTGTGTTCATACCTATAAAGCTCTTTTATTAGAAGGAGAAAAAAAATTACAGCAATGTATTTGGACAGTAGGTGAATCTCTGTGACCTACCCGTTGCTCTGTTTTCTCATGAAGTACTTTTTCCATTGAATCACAGAAACAGATGTTCTAACACCACCATGCAAAATCTTCTTTTATCATCTGTCACAAAACCGGAAGAGAAGCTGCGCCTTAACAGTAGTTGATGGGTAGTGTACTGGTGTCGTGCAAAGTTCACTTTCCATCACAAATAATTAAAAATCTATTTAAGGGTGCTGTGCATCCCATCGATCTTAGTTGTTTAACAAGATGTTGTGTCCTGTTCTCTCATTTTATAGCTCCGAGTTCTCCTCCAGAATCCCTCTCCGTAAAACAGTTGTCGGGTGTCACTGTGAAGTTGTCATGGAAACCTCCACTGGAGCCAAATGGAATTATCCTCTATTACACAGTTTATGTCTGGTAAGATTTTCTGGAAGTAGTTCTGAGGATAAATATTAATCTGTAACCTATCAGGAATGTTAGGTTTTTCTTACACAATGTGTTGATTAAACGTGTTTGGAGAAAAATATTCATCCAGCACTTAAAATACTAGCCTTTTATATATACAAATGCAGATACAATGTAGTAGCTGAAAATTGAGGTATTAAATCTTTGGTAAGCATTTTCAATGTTTTTTTCTAAAGGTTATGTTATGGTAAATGAATTAAAATTTAAATTAGGCCTATTGTAAGGCAGGACACAAGCCTATGCTAAATTGTCAAGGAGATTTGAAATAGTCTTAAAATAGAGAAATAGTGATTCCTTTTGTAGAAAGTGTGTAAGAGCAATGTTAAGAGTCTTTGTTTTGTCATCAGTTACGTCTACTGTTACATTCTGTATTTATGATATTCATAGCAAATGAGTATTTTAAACCAGGTATTTTTTATTTACTGTATTGTTTGGGGTTTTTTTATATCTGTCCTTTCTTTTTCCCTATTTTTTTTTTTCTGTCATTCCTCCTGGGATCTTTTTCACCTTTAAAAATTTTGTCACTTTAAAACTTGCAGTTTCTGTCCTATTCTCTGCATAACTTAATTTGGTTTAGTGATATGGTGTCTTTTCAAAGCTCTGTATAACTTTTCCTGGGAGAGAAAAGATTTTGTTAATGATCACTTTTAATATACTGCATTTATCTGCAGCATTTTATTGCTGCTAATGCTAAGGTTCAGGAAGCAAATACTAATGTGCACCTTATGAGATATGAACCAGATGTGCAAATCAGCAGTTGTTGTAAGCACACTACTATTGAGCTTACATTTATTATTTTAATGTTACTTGACAGTCTGGGGGTAAGGTTTGGCCTCAGTTCCTACTGATTTTTTTTTTTTTAATTATAGCTGGTAGTTAAGATGGTGATAAAAACAGGAGTGAGATCTTCTTTCCAGAAAAGTTAAATTTGGTTTGTCTTGTTATTTCTACTGTATTGGCAAGGTCTGGTGCTCTTTAACCACAAAAAACCCCATTAAATTAAAGATTATCCTCTAGCTAGGAAAGAGTTAATTCACAATAAGGATAATGGTTTTGAAATAGGCTGTGTTCAAAAACTTGAGGCTATACAAGTTTTCATCCTTATATCACCTTAAAGCTTACTGCTTTTGTTATTATGACAATTGAGTTAGTAAGAATTATTTTTTTAAAAACTGTTAATTGACCCATCTTTCTAAATATTTTAATCAAGCAACCGCACAACTTTTTGCAGTAAGCCTTGTCCTTTTTCCTTCCATATTCTCCTTGCTCTGTCTTATCTGTCCTTACTGTGCCATATCTAAAATTAGAGAGGCATTAGGTATCATCTTGAGGCAAGGACAGTGGAGAAAAACTCCCGTTGCCTTCAAAGGGGACGCAACTTCACCCCTTCCTTGGAGTTTGGTTGGGTTTTTCTTTGAGGGGGGAGGAGGGAGAAAGGGAGAAGGGAATCTTAAGTGTTTAACAGAATTGTCTATACAATTTCATAAAGTGCATAAAGTGTAAGGTGATATTTGACAAGGTAAACTGCCATGCCATAGTTGCTGCTTTTGGGAGGCATTCAGTATATTCTGGGGGAGACTGTTGATCCCAGAGCTTCTCAATAAAGCAGAAAGAAGAAATTCAGTATGTATGTTAAATAAATGTTCCTTCTGTTAAATATATTGCAACAGCTATAGAAAAATTTATAACCTTCCTTTAATGGATTTGGAAGAAGAATCTACAACTATGAGTATAGAAACGGTAATATCTGTAATGTTTTCATTGTTATTATCTTTCAAGGCATTTGTCACAGGACAGGGTAGTTTTGGGTGCTAGCAGGTAGCAAAGCAACATTCTGTTTAGCTTGAGTCTACAAACCCATAGTCCCTGTGTCTGCAATTCTAGAGTATTAATGGCATATTCACAAAAATGCTGAACTTTGTATATAGCTATTGCTTTTGATATTATCCTGTTCTTCCTAACTGCCTGATTTTAGAAATGCTTTTTGGAAAATAAGATGTTATGAGAATGCAATTATTCAGACCAGAAGTGTTTGCAGCAGTAAGCTGTGGATTTTCTTCTTACTTAAATTATAGCCAGCAACGTTTTTCCATACTAAGAATGTATCAGGCACAGATCCAAGAAAAGATGTCTTATCTTTGTATAGAATTTGGTAACTACAGCAGGAACCTTTGTATTTCTTTACTGACTATTCAGAATGTCAGAAGTTTGGGAAAAATGTAAATGTTGTCAACTTTCTCTGTTACTGAGAGCGTTTCCCACGTCAAGAGACATTCCACTCGAAATCTGAAAGGGGTAGTGAGAATTTAGTTTTTTTATTCTCATATGTTTTGTCATTCCTATAGGTTGTTAATATAACTTTATTTCAGGAGTATCAGACAGTGATCTTTTCTAATGGGACATTCATTCATTGATCAGAGGATGAAAATGAGCCCATCTATTAATTTTGAATCAACATTTCCCTTTTTTTTAGAATTAGAACTCTTTCTCTTGTTTGTGAAGAGCTCCTCAGTGACTTCAGGAGCAATATACTCAGTTTTACTTGTCAAATTATCATCCCCATATGAAATCCCATTAAAGATACAGGGCACCCTCTCATACAGAAATCAGGAATGAAACTTTAGCTAGCTTTTTTCCCCTGCTATTTATTTTTCATAAAAGATTAAATTAGTTTAATAAAGAATAGAAGACTTTTTGAATTCAAGTTAGCTATTTCTGTATCTTATTTTACTTTCTGATAATCATTTCATACCTATGCTAATACCAGTGTTTTATTAATGTTAGATCTTACAGTCTTTCTAGGCGGGTTTTGACCTGACTAGAGTTCCATTCTGATCCCCTGCTACATTCCACCAGAATTAACTCAGCACCAGCTAATTCCTGTTCCATATCATCTTCTATTATTCCATTTATAACTTCAGCCTTCTGACCAATTTCACAGAGTCACAGGAGGGCATGCTCTCTGCTATAATCTTTTTATATTTCGCTATTCCTGTCCAGAGAGACAGTTTAGTTATGCCCTACTGTGTCCTTCCCAAGGGTACCACATAACCATTTGATAGTAGTTACTAGATGTACATGCTTCTCCTTGAAATTCTGTAGAACCATTGTCTTTGCTGATGTAATTTGCAAATATATTTCTGTGGGGATTTTGTTCTGGTTTTGGAGGGGGGGTGTTAAAGCAAAATTAAGAGCCCTGTTGTGATGCAACACTACAAAAGTCAGCTTGTCTACATAAAAGACAAAAGTTATCCCAGACTTTTTTTAAAGGCCAAAATACTTGTAGTTACCACAATACTGCATTTTTCAGCTTTGTGTCGTATGCCACAGTTGCATACATACAGAAATGGTGTCTATATATAATTAATAAATAACCTTTTCTTTAGGAATAAGATGTCAAAAAGGAGTGTTAATGTAACAGAAACATCACTGCAGTTCATAGACTTGGAATATAACTATGAGTATAGTGCTTACCTAACAGCAAGTACAAGATTTGGAGATGGGAACATAAAAAGTGATACTATAACATTCAGAACTTCTGAGGGAGGTAAGCTTATATGTAGTATGAATCTTTCATTTCATTCAGACTTAAGTTTCTGTCAGCCTTGTTTAAGTTAATAAAGCTACTGAAGTAAAAGTGGCATTTGACTAGTCAAGAAGAGACATTCAACCTGTCTGTCTGTGTGTGTGTCTGTTTGTGCATATATCTATGGCTCTATAAAGTTATGATGGGTATTTCTGTTAATTTACTGAGCAAAACTTTGCATTTCCTTTCAAGACAAGTAAGATTAAACTAAATTAATTTTAAATTTTGAAATAAATTAATTGTATAATATATTTTAATAGCTCTTTGCTTTATCTTGCTGTGACACAACTTCTAATACAGAAAATACTCTTTAGAGTCTATATCACAAGTCTGATGGTTTTAATTTGAAAATGAAATCTCTAAGTGTACAATGATTTAGTTTAATGACTTTATAATTCCAACACAGTAGATGACTTTTATGAAGGATCATAGTATATACTGTCCTTTGAAAGTCATTCAGTGTAATTATTGTTTCTGGTTTTCCCATCTATTCTATTGCTATAATCTGTTCCAAAATGGATAGTATGTAGGCATATTTCAGAATCATCCTGCATAGATAAACTGATTTCCCAACACACAATCTCTGGCAGGATTAGCCATCCAAGCCATCCCTCAAAAGACTATCTATCTAAGTCATCAGGTCATAGGTATTCCCTGTCTTTGCTCTGGAAGTTGTAGTGGAAATGTGAACTGACTTTTTAGGGCAGGATTTTTAGGAACTGATTGTGGAGTTCTGCCTCCAATTAATATATTAGTGTTTGATACAAACTAGAAGAGCACAAAGCGAGAGAGAGAAGGTAGTTTGTAGTGTTCGGTATTCTGCGGCACATTGTGTAGAGCACTTTCTTGGATGGCAAGAAATACAGATTTAAATTCTTTTAAACCAACTTAAGGAACCGAATTTGAGTTTCCTACATTGCTGTGCTACTGAAAAAGACCATATGATGCAATTCTATTAGGAGGAGAGGCTAACTGAAGAAGACATAGAGGAGTCCTTCCTCCATATTTAACAGGCTGACAAAAGGTAAAAACAGAAATGCTTGCACTGTCCAGGCTTAAGTATCTGAAATACTTACTTGAGTTGGGAGCCTAAATTCCATTATAATTAGCAAAAGGAGAACAATGGTTTTAATTTAGTTTTCATGAACCTTTCACACCCCGCCCCCCCAGAAAGCGTATATAGAGCATAGAGGCCTCAGTCAACTTCCATGGCTTCAAATTAGACTTAGCATGTGCCCAAAGCAGTGAGAACAGGACAAATTCTATAAGAGTATCTGCTTACAAATGCAGCTAAATACAAACATGTATTGGGGAAAAAAAAAATCATTTTCAGAATTTATTTGCATCTCATTTTATTTCATCATTTCCAGAAGCAGTTTTTATACCATAATCCGAAATTTATTTAATTTAACATAGGACGTTGTCAAACCTATAGTGGATGTTTCTAGGGCACTAAAATGTACAAAATCTTGAGTTAGTTATGCTAAACTTAACATTTTTCCAGCACCAAGTGATCCACCAAAAGATGTTGTGTACAGGAACCTTACTTCCACATCAGTAATGCTATTCTGGTCTCCTCCTCAAAAGCCTAATGGAAATATACTGTACTACTCAGTTTATTTCAAAAATAGTTCAGGAATATTCATACAGGTAAGCTTTATTTTTTTTTTTTTTTGTATTCTTCTTTTGTAGAATTCAAAAGTGTTCTAATAATTCATTAAAGATTATATCAATTTTCGAGTTACCAATATACTGTTTTTTTCACATGTCCTTTATCACAAGGCAGTTTTTAAACTTATAAAGACAGAAGAACATCTTGTAATCATAGGTGTTGCATTGTGCCTCTCATTGGATGTTCGTATCAAGCATTAAAGCAAATAGGTCTTGTCTATATTCTATATTGCAAAGTTTATATTTACGTGTATATATACACACATACATCTAATACATGTATATGCACAGCATAGGTAGACATTACGTTCTTTACAAATCCTTAAGGCTGTTTATTTTGGTCTAATCTTTCAAATTGAATACATTTCTGTAACAGTTCTGGGTTTACTTTTTAATGCATGTTTTTACATTATAATTTCATATTTTTGTTACTATCCAAAGCAAATTACTGTTCAGTATATTGAAACATGGATACTGAGATTCCTCAGTTAAAGCATAAAAGACAATGTTATTTATATTTTTTTGGTGATCTGCACATTTCCATTTAGGTTTTTTTGTTGCTACTTTCATCCTTAGTTATGCACTACATTTATTAATAGTTTTTCTGTTCTACTTTCTAAGAATATATGATGATACAGAAATATAATAAGATAATAAGCTTCCTTATCATAAGAAGAAATAAGCTTTCTATTCAGGTTTTTGGTCACAAGCTTCACACATGTGGAAGAAAAGAAAGAAATATAAATTCATGAAGAAACTAATGCATGAAAAAGCACCTCTACTAAATAACTTCATGCTCAAGATATGTCTAGTGTGAGGTATGCGTGCATTTGAGGATAACTAGAAAAAAGTGTTCACAAATTTTGCAAATACCTGTGACTGAATAATTGCTATCATACTTCTCCGACTTCTGTGGAGTTGTGTGGTTGCCAGGCTCTGTCTGCATAGCTTTAGATGCAAGCAGGACCGTGCCATGAATTGACGTTCTGGTGAGATTAAAATAAGGGTTACAGTTCAGAGCTTCAGGCTCTGCTTACACTCGCTACTGTACCAACAGCATTTTTCTTAGCCTAACAAATCCCTGGAGAAACCTTTACACCTGAATTAGCCAATCTGATGAACAGTGTCTACATTTATTCAATTCTCAACTCAAGGAATTTTAGATGAGGACTATGGACTTGGGCTATTCCTGCCTTTACGAAGGTGGCATTCTGAGGGGAATGGGTAAACTGAAACTGATTCACTGAGAGCTAAAATTCCTCTGGATGTACCTAGGACTCTGAAAATGAAGGAGCAAGATAGGGAAGATAGAGCAAAGTAGCACTGGCCCAGCAAAGTGAGGGTCTGTGACATATATAGACAGTTATAAACTGTATGAGTGTATGCACACATACAGCTTACAACTGTCTGTAACATAGAAGTTAGAAACCTATAGCTGCAGGGTGTCTTGGTAAGTTTTGTGTTGCACACACTTGGAAAGAAATAATCCTTTACTGCATGTTCTGCGTCTAGGTCACCATTCTGCTTACGTTTATCCAAACTGTATTTTCAGCTTGGAAGTGATACAGGAAAACATAAAAAGTATGATCTTATCAAATTTCTAGGAACCTCACCTTCTCAGACATGCTGCCGTAGGCAGCCATTCTCAGTCAGTGTTTCATGTGCTTCTTTGTTCAGGACATAGTAACAGAGGTCAAAGTTTTTAAAGCATATCTTCTAGATGCTGGAAGAACCATCCTGGCTGATGCTCAAGAATGTCAAGCAAATAAACATCTTCCAATGTTGTCATAATCTGAAATAGATATTAAAGTCATACTAAAGTTAGTGCTACTCTGTTGTCACAAGCTCTCAGTTCTCACACACAGGTTTTAATATGCCTGAAGAGTTTGAGAGTGTATGAGAATCTGGTTATGAATATGTTAAAACCAGGAAATTAGTAACTGCAGAGTAAAGCATTTTGTAGAGGGGGAAAGAAGTCAAAGGATCTGTGAAAGTAATTGTCTTATTGCTAAATACTGATCTATAAATGATATCACTGGCTTGAATAAACTTTTTTATTCAAGCTCTATATACTTGCATTTTGATTAGAGAGAAAGTGGGAAAGGTGCGAATTTCAGTACAGATAAGAACTGCCCTGCTCTGGCAAATCACACAGAGGAACTGGCAGATAAGTAGACAAAAAAAGCCCACAGCCCTTCTGGAGACTGAATAGACCCCAAAATATTGTGCTTCAAGCCAACCTGAGTGAACATGACTGGATAAAGTTCAGAGTGAAACTCAGCTTGGTCTGCCCTCAGGATGCAGACAAGCGATGCAAGTAATGTGTTATATTAACTTAACGATCAATCATTTTCTTTTACCAGTATGACCAAAGTAGGGATAAAGAGGAACTTCCCTAAAATACACTATTGCACATAAAAAGGAAACAACATCTTCACTTAGGTTGATACTGGAACAGTGTGTATTATGCTCCTTGAGGGATGGCTTGGATTAGCCCTCACAGCGTTACCACTCTCACCTGATTACCAGAGTCAAGTATGCAATAGTCTAAAACAACGGTGTAATACAATGAACCTAAAGAAGGAAACAGAACAGGGGAAAAATGTTAACAGTGAAGAACAGCAGCACAGTGTTCCCTGTCCATAACTAGTTACAGCTTTACGCCACTGGAAGTTTCTGCCACTTCCTGAGATGACGAAGATACTACTTTCTGCTAGCACTTTCATGGCCTGTGTGTATTGCTTACACTTAGCTGCTTTTAATAATCTGATACTTTGCTATGTCAAAACTTCTTTCATGTATGGATGAAGAAAGGCACAGAAGGAAGAATTTCTTCAGCTGTAGCCAAAGATCCCAAGCTGTTTGCTTTCATCTGCAGCCACAGTTAATTGTGAAACTTCCTATAGTGTTCTATCCCCAGGGTACAATTAGTGCAAGTTCCATCTTTTCTCAGTTTGTACCCACACAGTTCTTCCTGCTCACCCTTACTCTTAATTATGTGTTCATTCTTTTCTACTATTTTGTCGTATCAGAAGTTTAATGTAATCCCCAGTTCTTGGGCTACTCATAGAAAGGGGACTACCACTTAAACCACTTTTTGATGAACTACCAAAAAGCCTGTTGTTAAAGTGTTCACACTGGTTCACTGAGTCTGTAAGTGCCGAACAGCTGACTAAATTGTTAAGGCATGCTTTTTGAACTGAGAGTTGGATTTTCGTACTGTTCGAAACCAGTAAACTCCTATTAAATCCAGAATCAAAACTTGCTGTGGTACCTTTGACATTTTTACCTTGAAAATTCAGAGAATTAGTTAAGCTATTTTAAAAAATATTTTTATTCGATATTATTACTACAGTAATGTTAATTATTAATAATTACAATATCTAATAACAATGATAATAGGAGGATAGTAAAATGGTGCTTCTGGGTCAGAAGGTTATACTGTGCTTGAGCATCAGAAAGTTTAATTAAATACCTTAGAATATGATTCTCTGTTTCCTGTCTCTTACCTTACCCAAGAGTAAAGCAAAGTTTTTCCCAGCCTTTTTTGGTTAGTTACATGAAGATGGTGCAAGCTTCCCTCTATGTTTACAAGAAAATCATATATTAAGGTGGAATTCTTTAGCATTATGACTGATGTTGACCTAACTTCATCTTTCAGACAAACATAACAGTGTGCTTTAAGTCTATTAAGAGGAGTGGATGTAGAAATTCATCCTGCCAATTTGTGCAGCTTCTGTTCTGCATTCAAAACAAAGGCTTATATTTTCATTGCCAGACAAACTGTTTACTTATGTTATGTGAGCACTAGTGACTGTAGGCAAAACTACATCATCAGATATTGGTGTAAAAATCTCAGGGAAATAAATGAGAGTGTCACCTATTGCTTTCTGCAGAAAAAAAAAAAGTCTTTTTACCCATACAAAAAATTGGTGAAGTGTTACATTAGATGTATAAATCGACATGTATTGGTGGCAATCCTCAAGATGGCAAAATGAACTATCAGTTTGTACTGTACTAAAACAGCTGTTTGGTAGAGCGTATCACAG
>NW_009914934.1:57053-77604 GCF_000696875.1 Nestor notabilis | reverse complement strand
CAGCAGGAACTTTGTTCAAGAGAAATATAACACATTTTTTGACATGTGGTTTTGGTAAGCCTGTGTTATATGTGGTATTTCTGAATTTAAATATACAAACGTTACCTTTGTCCTGTTTCAGCAAGTCTGCTATCACAGCCTCTCTTTTTTAGGAAAGCATTTAATTTAAAGCCAGCTTTGATTTTAAGGAGATAGAGTGTGTAAATAAGATGTAACATCAAAAATAGTGGGCAGCCAAGTAACTGGAATGTGTACTATGCAGTGCATTGAGGGGTGGACAAAATCCAGCTCACCATGAAAATGTTGTTGTGCAGAAAAATTAGGAAGACTTCCTTAGTCCTGTGCCGTCTGCTCAACAGGGCAACAGGGCTGCGGAGAGGCCTGATGCTGACTTCCAATCAGGAGCAAAGCTTTTACTTCCTGCCTAATGCTGGAGCTGCATATGATTATGGGGTATATAACCTCTCAGCAGTTTTCAAATCATGAATCAAACTGCTTTGGATCATCTGAGCAAGGTTCCCATAAAGCAGTAGGTGATTTGACACGTTCAGTTATCTGTTACAACTGACTTTACATAAATAATCTGATTTATATATTTTTCTTTTCAGTTTCCTAAATGGTTCATTCCAAGCAGGAACAGCCTTCTCAGAGAGGCTGATCTAAAGCACTAACCTATTGCTACACTCCCAGTTTTAGTGGAATTTTTTATATCGTTTGAAAGAAAGTGGGACTTGGTTCTGGTGCAGTCCTTTTGTTAGCAAGTAACTGCACAAAGAAAAGAAATTCTGTAGGTTCCTTCAGTTTACACAATCTGCTCTGTATAGGTATTTGCATTAGAAATAATGGCATGTTTTTAATGGAAAGCACAAGTAACAAAAGGAACAGATTATCAAATGTTGCAGTGAGATCTCTGCCACTGGAAGTTTTAAATTCAAAAGCAGACAATTTTCTATAAGATCTACTTGCATAAAAAGGGAATGAACTAAGAGAAGTCCTTTGCTTCATTCAGATCAGGCAAGGCAGTCACATGTGTGATCATGGAATCTATGAGCACTTAGTAGATAATACTTTTTTTGTTGTTTTCTTGATTGCAATATGGATAAACACATTGCAATATTACAGATGTAATGTGCTTTAAGAAAAAAGTGGATTGGCATTCAACAAATACAAACAGGAGGACTCGTCAATAATATACTCTGTAGTACTTACAAGGAGTAACGACAGACACAATAAATTACTTGAGTATTTCAGTAAAAATCAGGATTCATTAGGAGTTAAAGTTTAGGTTTATGTCTCCTGAATGCTATGGTGAATCATCTGTTGGTGGTGGTGATGGCTAAATGGGAAACTGGAAAGAGAAATCAATGAATAAATAACATTTTCAATGGCAACACTTATTTTTTTTCCTTCAGAATTTCACAAGTTATGGTAACAACAGCGATGGCAGTATGTCCCAGTCTGCAGTTCTGGATGACTTGGCAAAATACAGCCATTATACTCTATGGTTAACTGCAAGCACAGCTTTTGGAGATGGAGACAAAACCAGTGAAGTAATAGACGTGTATACAGATCAGGACAGTAAGTTAATAACTTTTTAATGCTCAGAGTATATCAGTGCTTCCATTTATTAAGTATTCTCTAGCTTTAAAAAATATTTTACTGTTATGATGGCAAAGTTAAAAAAACCCCAGCAAGTACTGCAGTATTTTTCTTTGCACTGAAGATATTTTGATCTGAGTCTTTGCTTTGTAATACTAAGCACGTAGTTCATGAGCTGCTTCTTTACATACTAGCAATACAAATACTGTCTTAAAGCATCATTGAGACTTTTGTTAAACAAACTTAACATAGATGGCTATTCATACATTCCTTCAAAATATTTTGCTTTTGATAGTGAAACATAAATGATTTTTAGAAGTTTTACAAAATATTACGAGTGAGTTTTACAGACTAATTATTTCTGTTTTAGTTTTGGATGCTTTATTACTGTAATCCATGCATTTATTTTTTGCTTATTATCTCTCATAGTCCCAGATGGTTTTGTTGAAAATCTGGTCTATCAAAACATTTCCTCATCTTCTGTAAATGTAAGCTGGCTTCCACCATCCCAGCCAAATGGCTTAGTCTTCTTTCATGTTTCTCTAAGTTTATTGCAACTGGGAACCAGTAAGGTATTGTCTTTCGTTACTTACAACACAAGCATCGTTTTTGACAATCTGGAGAAATATACTGATTACATTCTGAAAATCACACCAGCCACTGATAAAGGATCTTCTGAACTGCATGCTCTAAGTTTGCATATAAGAACTGATGAAGATGGTAAGATAAGTATATTTTATTCATTCCTAAGGAAATGTAGAAGAAAAAACTAAATAGCTTTCTAAAAGAAAAAAAAAAAAAGATTATGTTTTCTTATGTTACTTAAAACTTTTTTGTTATACAATGACACAAACAACTGCTAGACATTTCTATGTTGAGACTGTGAAATAGAGTTTTCCAGTCATAGCACAACTTTAACAGATACCTAAAAGACACTTTTCATTGTAACTCATATTTTTCCGAGGTTACTCTTGTTTTTTTTCTCTCTTATTTCTTCATGTAGTTCCAGAATCAGCACCTATAATCAAAACATTTTCAAACCTCTCAACTACCTCAGTAATGCTTTCATGGGACCCTCCTGTTAAGCCAAGTGGTATTATAATAAGTTATGATTTAAATTTATTTGGGCCAGAAAGGAATAACTCATTCTCTACCACCAATAACTTTATCATCTTGGAAGACCTTCTACCATTCACATTATACAACATTTATGCAGCTGCAAGAACAATAAAAGGCCCTGGTCCATTTGCTGTGCTTCAGTTTTACACAGATGAGTCAGGTGAGCAAATTCACTTGTAACCAACATTGAAACATTTGCCCTATGTTGCTGCATCTGTCTTAGATCTGAACATAGATCTGGAGAGAGTTGAGATGAAAGATTCATTTTCCATTGGTCTGTATATGAAGAGCTTTCAGAAGGAAACACTACAAGGGAAGTGTTTTCTGAGTTCTCCACCTCCCACCACAGTGTGCAAGAGGAGGTCACATTCTGCATAGGATTACAAAAATAACTCCAGGGAGAAATGTCTTTTGCCTTTGGAATGTGTTACAGTTTCCCAAGTGTCAGGAATTTTGAAGCAAGCAACAATACATTTCTCTTCATACCCCCACATAATTGAGAAATTATAAAACATTTAAGTATTTCTGACACATTTACACAGGTCTCCTTTACATGGACCTCTTCTCACCTGCATGGTAAGTGATAGATCTTGTAAATATATATTGAGTTGCACTCAATATGTGATGTAGGAAGTGACGCAGCTTGCATTCCAGCAATATATGTGATACAGCTTCTGTTAAACGCCTTAGTTCTGACAATGGGGATGTTTAAGTGATGAATAGATTAACAGATCTCTAAAAAGATCCCTTTCCAACTAAACGTGTATTCCAGATTAATGGAATTTGTTTAATGCCAAAGAGAAAGAAAAATATTTAAATAGCAATGAAGTACTGTTTTGTTGAGTTCAGATATGAATGGTAACAAAAGTCCTGCTTCTCCAAAGTGTTTGGTTTTGCCTGGATTATTTGTAATTTGGAACTCAATAGCTTTTCTCTTTTGCAGTGCCATTAGCTCCACCCCAGAATTTGACCATTACCAACTACACTGCAGATTCTGTGTGGCTAAAGTGGGATCCAAGTCCCCAGGCAAATGGTGCTATAATGAGCTATAATTTTAAGATTTATCAAAACAACACTGAAAAACTATTTTATCGGGTATGTTTATCATTAACAGTGTTTATTTTATTAAAATATTTTTTTATGCTCTAGGAATAAAATGTATGGCAAATATTTTAAATGTCTGTTACTCTCCTAGAATTATGAATCTTCTTTTAAATTCCTATTTATTAAGACAGCATCCCACCATGCCTGTAATTCAATTTCTAAAATTAGATAGAAAAGAATTCTTATATTATAATTTGCTTTGAGCTTCTAATATTTCATTAATGATGAGCTTTATTAATATTTAGTTCATATTTCAGTGTAAGTTTTATGTTAGGGAAGGACAGAAGCTGCTTGTTTTGTGGATTCCCTTGGTTAACTATTTAGTATCTGCAGACTTTCAAGATTCAAAAAAGACAGACATTCCTAGTAATCTTGAAAACTGGTTAAGTCTGTTTAGAGGTTTGCATTTTGTATTTTTGCAGAACTGAATAAATTTTAACTGAAATAGATGCTATAAAATTACATACAAAAATTGGCCAAGGCATTTATATCTGCTTAAATCTGCTTGCTTGGGTGGCATCAAGAAACTGTAAAGGCATCAGGCTGATGCCAGCATTGTATCTCGGGCTTAGAAACTATAGGATCGGAGAATCATATAGGGAGTTCTGTTCACCAGAGACGCTTGTAAAAGCTACAGAGAAAAGGCATTGCTGCAGTGAGATATGAGTTTAAGACATGCCGGTAAGGAATCTGTGGAACTGTGAAGCACTTCATTATTCCAGCTCCCTCAGCAATACAGTTCTTGCAGAGCATGCAAGGAAATGCTTGTGCTCTTGTTAAGTGTATTCATTGTGGAAATCATTGTGGCTACCGTGCTACCCCTTATGCAGTGTGCTGTTATTCCCAGTTGTGGAATTAAGTGCTGGCATCATCCCAGTTTCGTCCATAGTCCTTGGAAGAGGGGGAGCACAAGAATAGAAACAGTGGTTTCTAAAGTCAGCTGCCTTTGGAAACACATTCTTTGGGCACTTATGGAGACCACCAAAGATTATTCTCTGCTGTCCATATGAGGCAGACTCAAACTCAATTAGAATACAGAAACTGGCCGGAGCACTCGAGTGCATCTGCAATGCCTTACATTTTTTTCATGTGATGTTATGTGGGCAAGAAATCAGATTTAGGTTGTGGCAGCAAGACAGGCAGGGCAATTTATATAAGAAATATTGTAGTTAGGCATCATAATTCTCTGATAACTTGGATCCTACAAGATGTTCACCAGGTTTTCATGTTGAAATTCATCTCTTTCCTTGCTGCTATTATAGTCTGCTCAACATTTGCACAAAACATGCCTTGCCTGCTCTGGGAAAAACAGCTACCTGGAACTGAACTGTGTTTTTTAGCTTTTTCCAAAGCTCTTCATCAGACTCTGTATCTGGCTAAGGTAGAGTAAAGAAATGAGAAATTATAGTCCAGGACCTCTTCCACTGCAGAGATGTAGTAAGGAAGCAGAAGTTGAGAGGGGATTGGTGTAGCAGTGTGGAGGTGACCAGAGTTTTCAATATTGGTAATATTGGTAAAAAAAAGGCATATGTGCAGTTAATCTGTTCTAACAACACTATGGTAATTATGATACCATCCTTGGCATATCTTCCTCATGAGCCACAATGAGAGAGGGAGAGGAAAAAGGAAAGGAAGAATTTGACCCTGCATTCTTTTTTGTTGAGTTCAAGGGCTGCTTTGACTGAAAGCTACTCAGAGTAGAAGAGGGAAGACTGTGGCTGTAAATCTTCCTTTCAGTGGGTTCAAGGTGAGGCCCACAGTGTTTTCGCAGATTAATTGCATACTAATAATTTTTCCTTCTTTAAGAATATTTCAGGTTCAAACCATGAGGCAAACCTTGTTGGATTAGAACCATTCAGCCCCTATTTGATCAGCATCTCTGCATTTACCAAGCTTGGGAATGGCAATCAGTTCAGTAATGCTGTCCAGTTTACAACAATGGAATCAGGTTAGATGTGACTTTTTGGAAGCTGCACTTCTGTTTATATGTATTTTCCTTGTGTGGCTGAACAACAGTCTTCCTCCTCTCTCCAAAGAAAGCGTAATATAACACTATCTCCTTGTCTTCTGCCTGTGTAACATTGATTCACATCCTATTGTACCGGATAGGCTGGGTTTGAAGTTTGATGTCGGAAGTATAGAATTAGAAATGTTCTCATCTGAAATGAAAGGCTTATATGGCTACTATAAATCTTTTAATAGCATCATAGATAAAGGGAGGAAAATTAGATAGATATTAGTCTTTGCAGATCAAAGCGTTAATTCAGATCCCTGTGAAAATAACTGAAACTTTAGCAGTATCAAAAGCAGCTGGACAAAAGATTGGCAAATGAACTGGAAATTGTATTAAACAAATACAAGTTTTTAACATTTTTTACAATTTATTTTAGGAAGGGAAGCTAGCCACTAAGTATCCTAACTTGTTAGATCTTATTCTTCCTGACAACTGGGGAGGACTACGCAACATAGCAGGCTTGATTAATTAATTATGTGCAGTTTTGTCTTGTGCTATCTACGTATCTTCTGAAGTTGAAGGTTGTTTCAAAATGAAAAGTTGTATCATATGAAAGTGAATATTCAACATTCACTAAAGACAGCCTGGGAGCTCTGCAGATTTGTGAAACTGGCCTTTGTAAAAAATTTTAGCTCCTTGGCCAGGTCTGAGTGATCCCCAGGCTCATGTACTTTGTAAAGGCTGTCAGCGCCAGGGGACTAGCATGGGTTAGAGGTCTGTGTCTGAACATCCAGATTCCTTTAAACTAACAGCAAAGGGAGCAGATGAAGTATCAAAAGATTCCATGTAGTGAATGCATTTTCAAGACCACACTTCCAGTGAAATATTCTTTCCGGAGCTGATAAAACAGGGGTTCTGGGATAACCCAGAAGTTGGAATCATGAGACATCTGGACCATGGCTGAACTGGTTCAGGTTGGCAATTGGATCCCTGCAGCTGGAGGTTATCCTGCCCAAGAGCCATGGTCATCCATCAGTTGTCTCATTTCATCACTGACATTCCATATTCATGGTACTTTCTTAAAAAATGCTGGAAAGACATTGCCCCCAGGGGCGTGGTCTAGTCGTTGTACAGCTTTTTCTCAGATTTTATGCTCAGCTACTTGCAGCATTTTTTCCTTTCCCTCCAACCCAGATTTTGAGCAATTGCTGGATCAGTTCCTCACTGAGTTCATCTAAGGATTCTATCTCTAGTCTTTATTAAAAGTGCCGGTTAGTCTTTCTTCTGCCGATGCTGCTTTTTAAAACAAGGTTTGTCTTTTAACTCTGTAAAGAAAATTAACAATTTTACAGAGATTCATTTACATCTATGCAGTGATACCTCACATGTTTCCCTCTATATCTGATACCTCACATGTTTCCCTCTATATCTGATACCTCACATGTTTCCCTCTATATCTGATACCTCACTGACAGTCTTTTCACTATTTTATGGATTTTAATAGAGGAAGTAGATTGGGGCACCCCTCACTCTGTATTCATTTTCTGGTACAGCCAGGAATTTAGAGGTCTTTTTATTTCCTCCCTGCACCCCCCACCCCCACCCCAATACTTTATTTCATTATTCTATGTAATCAGTTGTTCACAGGTAATTGCTCTATTTTCAGCATCAGTATAGTGTTTTTTACCTTTTATTAAATTTTTACGATGATTAAAAAAAAAAATCCTCCTGCTGGAACCAGCAAGGAGGTGGGGAACAGTAAGGTAATAGCATTGGTATGACAGCTCTGAAACCTGCCCAGTGACTTCTGTGCAGGTCATGCTTCTACTGAAAGAATAGAGAGATATGATAAAGAGCCTAAAAGAAACAAAGCTAACAGATAAATAAGGAACTTTTGCTGTTGATATTGTTGTGGAGTATGTATGAGGGTTTCACACTATTATATATAGTTTACTACATTTCGATTAAAAAATCATGGGGAAAATAGGAGCAGATGTGAACATAAAATAGGAGCACACTAGGAAAAAGCCAGATAGGCAGCCTTTTCTGAGTGCTAGCATCAGTCATGTCTGTGGTAGTTGGAAATGAGCAGTCTAATAAGGACAAAGACATATTTTTGTTCACCCAATGAGTTTCTTTTATCAGTTTGTCTGCCATTGAAATGTTTGACCCTTACTATGAACACTGGGTCTGCTTCTCTGACTGTTGTCTGTGATTACCATTTTAATTGTAGGGGAATGTTAATCTTTGGTACATGTGTATCTTTTAAGTACCAGATGCTGTCCAGAATGTTCATTGTATTGCAACAAGTTGGCAATCGATCCTAGTGCAGTGGGACCCTCCTGCTTCATCCAATGGTGTAATTACTCATTACATCATAACAGTTGAAGGAAATTCTACAAATTTTTCATTTTATAATACACTGCATACTTTCAGAAATCTGCCTTCCAATATTACCTATCAATTTAAAATAAAAGCTGCAACATCTGCTGGTGGTGGTGAAGAACAGGTCTGCAACGCTACTACACTTCCAGAAAAAGGTAACAAGTTATTCAAGTTAATCCTGTTTAATTTAAATGATGACTGTGAAACAAGCAGACCTGAAATACCTGCTTGAAATCAGGCAACTAAATCCTTCTGTTGTTTAAATTTCTTGCTAGTAGTGGATGACAGGAGCAGGGCTTCCTCTTTCTCCTGCTTTAGACTACATTTGGTGATGAGAATTAATTGCCATTTTAAAAAGCACAGAGAGAGTACCTTTTTCCGTGTTAAGCTTGAATGGCTATTTTATTAATTTCTGATCTTACTATTTTTTGTCTTATTTGTCTGATGTTAATTTTTTGTCTTATAATCTCTGCTTTGCTTCTAGTGCCCTTAGCATATTTGATACTGTGCATCTGAACAAAAATTTGGGAGCAAAATTTTTCTTGCTTTGTTTCTACCAGAGCGCAATGCTATGACTTCACTGATTGACAATAAAGCTGTTCACGGTTTGTGCAGTTAAGAAAAATTTTACTTCTTCAGGCAAACTTTGTCATTACTCTTGACGGATAGTAATTTTTAACAAGAAAGAAAATTGTGTGCTAAATCCAAAGAAGAATGTAGGCAGGCTTTTTGGCATTGGAGTAAAAAAGTCACCCAAAGTGGTTCTTCCTTTCTCTTTCCACACACACTTGACACTTCATCTAATCCTGGTTGTGCTTTCATTTGACACCTGAAATTATATGCAAAATAATAGTGTTGATTCTGTGTATATACCTGTATGCCCAGCTTATAAACTAAAAGTGGAGAGGAACCCCACTCCCAGTCCAGGAAGCAAATGCCTGTTTCAGTTCTTTTCCATAGTCAGGGATGATATCTACTTTTGGGATTCTATTGTTTTATTTTCTTCTTCAGTGATAGTTTAATATGAAAATAAAAGATAATGCTCAGCAAGCAGGACCCAGAAAAAAGACTTCACTTTCCTACTGAGTTACAGGAGTGATGACAGCATTTACTTTGGTTTGATTTTTTTTTTTCCCTCTTCAGTGACATCAATTCATGCAGTGGAACTGAAGAGCTCTCTAATTTAGGACAGCTGGATCACTAGGAAGCATGAGAGTGGGATGGGGTAGCACAACTGTATCACCTGATGCTTAGAAACCAAACCTAACTTTTGTAATACTTCAATTACTAAGTTATTGAATAACTTCAAACATGCATTACAGCTCTCATTCTCATACATTTCAACTGAAAAAGTGAGTTTTGCTCACTTCTGTCAAGTAGTAGTCTGTGTCAGCAACAGGGTTTAGGTTCTGGATGACAAGTGGAGGGGAGCGGCAGAACCCTATACAGACATCTAAACTTTGAGGAGGTCAGACTTACCCTTATGCTTAGATTTCCTGCTGGTATCTTCCTGAGCAGCATGCACCTCTTCAAGTTCTGCCTTTGGATCTCTCCTATTCACAAAGCCTTATTGCTCCACTCCAAGCTTTCATTTCCACATTTACAATCAATCTGACTTGAGAATGTGCTTGTCTGAATGAATGTACACTGTGTTAGTATCATCAACCAAATTACTGCTGCTTTGTTTCCAGATCAAATGGCTGAGCTCCAAATGAGGGCAAGCAGAGCAGCCCTTTGCTGGTGTAATGTGGCCAACATTGTGAAAATAGCCGGTGTTGTACTTTGATGACTTACCCTCCTCATAATATGCTCCATCCCACTAAAGCCTGGACACATTTCCTATTTGAACTATAAGGTGGCACATTCATACCTGTTTAGAGTAAAAATGTTCTTCCCAAATTCCTCATCAGCAACAGCTGCCTGACAAATTCTGCCATTTTCTGATCCCTTCTGCCTGGCTCCTTGGTGATTTAAGACTTCTGCCTGGGTAATCCACCCTCTTGTTTGCTCAGAAACTCCTGTCCACCAGCAGGGTTTCAAATCCACTTTTGAAGGAAGTGTTGTTTAGGTATTGGGGATAAGCATACTCATACCTTACAGCATTGGCTAGAAATACTGTAGTGATCTTAACTGCTGTGCTGAATGTGGATGCATGTAATCATGCATCTAAGTGCAGTTCTCAGCTGCAATTGAAACTCTCCACCCTTTCTTTTAAACCAGAGTTTTTGAACAGCAACCCCTGGCTCAGAGCTCGAGCAAGACTGGAATGGGTATGTAGACACGTGGGCTGATGCCTGATTAAAACTGGACTTGTCCAAAACCTTCAGGTGTTGGAGATAGGCTTATAGGAAGCATGTTACCCTCTGGTACAGAGAACAGGAAGCTTCCCAGGTATCTCACTTGTTGGAGGATATGGAAAAGGCTTCTAGTACTGTTAAAGAAGCTAGGCACCTGGGAAAGTTAATTGTTGTGGTTTCTGAAAAAATTGGAATTGGCTATTAGTTAATGCTCACAGAAAGCCTGGAGGAGCTGTGGATATGTTATTAAGCATGGGCTTGAGAGGCAGACTGCTAGTCTGTTGTGTACATAACATAGAGTTGTACTAGCAGGAGAAAAAAACATACTTTATTTTGTAGCAACATGTGGCTTATGGGTCTTATCACAGGGAGTTTTCCTAAGTGAAGGATTTATAGGATTTATACTACAACACATGTTGGGTTTTTTGGGTTTTCCTTTGCCACGTAACATTGTGCAGACCCTTTCTTGCTGGTTTAGCATTGGCTTACGTGTTGTTGCTTAGTCATATTTACAACAAACTAGTTATTATTAGGACATTTCCTTCACTGTGTGTTTGCATGAATTGTTTTGTGGTGACTGGGTACTAGGAATTGGAGATTCATGGATGGGAATGGAAACAGTTTTATAGCTGTTGTCAACTTCTTATTTATGATGGTCTAAGATTAGTCACAGCATAGGTAGCCAGCACTGAGTCACTGACAATGCATTTATTTCTGACATAAAGTGAAATTGAATTTGGCTCAGTGTCTCGCTGCATGGTGTTTGACCTTTACGTTCTTAGCAAGATTATTTGCCTTTTTTTTTTGAGGTAAATTTGTGTCTATCTGGGTACAATTAAACATGAATCATGAAGATTAAATTTATGAGGAGATTTGTAGTGTTTTGTGTCTAATCTAGCTCCATTGTCATGGTAAACTACCTTTGCCAGGCTGCAGTATGTTATAAAAACTGTCTAGCAGTAATAGTACTTTGTGATTAAATATATTATAGAGGACATGAAAGATAATACAGCAAGTACGTGTGCATAAATGAGTTAGGATTTTACGACTGAATAGCTATCCTTGGATTATTTTCAAGAAAATGCACATATTAAAATGAAGTTTCATTAAGGTTGAGTGAGTTTTTAGAAGGGAGAAAGAGCTATAAAATGGTAGGAAACCCCTCCAAAAGGCTTGCTAAAGCTGTGAAGATTCAGTTAACTCACAAGTGTGGGACAAGTGTAATAATAACTCAGTTAAGAATAAAAGTAAAACAATTAGGGAGTTCAAAGCATGAATAATCAAAAGAAAACTGCTGCTGCTTTCAGTCTTTTTAATTCAGGTTTTTCTTGACTTTTTTTATTCTTCTCTGAAAATGTTAATTGTACTGATTATAATATTAAGATGTGCAGAGTAATTTTTCCCTCCTTACTGCTAGTCCTACTTAATATTGTAAGTGAACACAGTGTCTTGGAACAGGTTGAGGACCCCATTGTACTATGGTGACAGTCTTTACCATTTGTTTTCTACTAAACACATTCATTCATAACTTACATTTAAAAGAAATATGACTAGAAATTTGTCTAAAAAGCATTTTTTTTTATTTAATCTGTGCTTAATATTGCTGGCTAATACTAACTTGTAGCTATACACAGAAGTATGCCATGTGCATAAATAAGAGTAGTTTCTCAAAGGATGGGTAATAGGAAAGTTTCTTAGGTCTTTTGGTGTGCAGGTGGCAAATTAACATCATCTTTTGTTACTTTTGCACAAAATCTCTTTAGTCTCTGGACAGGGGAGCCTTTAAAGATTCTGGGTTTGTATCTCCAGGATGGAAGTGCCCATTGGAAAATATGGACCTTTGTTTCATCTAGGCCTGCACAAAATGTAACAGGGGCTTAAAGCCATCTTCGTGTCCAAGCAAATGCTCTGTTTCTTTCACCATAAATCCTTTCCTTAGGACATGGCAGCTCTGAGTTGGAGTTGCATGGGTTTTCCTCATTAACTTGTGAAGAGAACTACAGATGGCCATAATGCACTGGAAGAAATATTTAAGCTTGTACCCTAAAGGGCTCTTTAGGGCGCCAGCATGGCATGCAATGCAGTGTGCACTACAGTGTCGGCCTGGTTATCCAGAGGGATTAACCTACTGCAGAGCCACAGCATTGAAAATGGAAGAGCTTCAGTGTCCCCTGTCACTACTACGGGTAAGAGCAGTGTTTTGTGTCTGTTCAATCAGTGTTGAAAGTTCACGTTTCCAAACTGCATTAAAGTAAAAGCATCCAAAAACTGTGAAGTGAATCATGGCTATGAATCTTTGAAACACATCTTTCCAAGATGGCTGAAACTGACTTTTTTCCCCCAGACTTCAGTTTTCTTCATGTAATGAGGAGGAGGTTTTTTTAGATTTTTGGATTAGTTATTATGTCCAAATGTAAATTAATGGCTTTGATGTTGATGGCAAATCTGCACTAAACCAATGCAGTTATCACTTGGTTGCTGCCAATGAAATTGTATTGATGTTTGGGGTTTTTTTATAAGCCGGTAGATAAAAATAGAAGAATCATATAGTGCAGGGTGAAAGAAATTTTTTTTGTAACGACTAGGTCAGTTATTTATTAATATATAAGAAATGATAGTGATGTATACACACAAAGCTGACATTGAAAGCATTTAAAGATCAAATATATTTACTGAAAAGTAGACAGTGGTCCAGTTTGTTGGAAAGCTGAGTATTCTTATTTAAAAAACTCGAGTACTCACAGCTTTTCACTACTTTTCTAAGCTTAGCTTAAAGGTGTGCTTTTCTCCCTAGATTTGTAGGATTTGATTTGTCAATGCTTAGATCCCACAGTTAGAGACTGAGTTTTCTAATCTGCTGAGGACTAAGAAACATGGTCCAGAGAGACTTTTTTAAGACATGTTCTCAACTGTGCAATTTTCTTTAAAGCATGTCTGATAGTATCAGTCCCGAGTCATGGGAAAAAAACAGCCTGCAGGTTTTTATGGGTTTATGTTAGTAAAATCATTTGGGACCTATTTGTGATGTCCTTATTCATACTGCGCAGGACTTTATATCATGTCCTCCTGAAGTTAGCAGTCTGTCCTAGAGAAGTATTCAGTTGATCAGGGATATCAGCTTAACCAGGGAACTCCTTTGGGTAACTAAGCTTTCAAAAACTAATAATCAACACAGAATATTACATTTCTTTACAGATACCTCCATTTTCTGAAGACTTTTGGTTGTGTGCCCACTGCTATCTGCTCTACTTTGTTCTTCACTTTCCTCCTATTGATGCTCTTAATACCACCCAACAGACTTTTAGGCTGCCGCTGTTCTTTTAATCCAAACTCCAGCTACAAGCAGCTGTTCTGTAGGCAGACTTTTTTTTATTAACTTTGTTAGGAACTATGCCCTATCGTGTTACTGTCTTCTGTTCCTGGCCTGCACAGCTGTAGTCATTGCTTTCCACAGAAATCTTTACAGAAAGCTGTAACTTCTTTCTTTTCTCAGTACATTTCATATGTGTGTGTGTGTGTGTGTGTGTGTGTGTGTCCTTTCCTGCCCTTAGGTTATCTTTGTATTGAGAATAAGACTTTTTCTACCCAGTATTTCTGTTGGTTCTCACTAATTCCACTGGCCCAGTTCAACTTGATCTGAGTCTTTTCACAGTCCTGCTGCCTTTTCTACCAGGAATTTATTTTCATTTAGGTTCTCAAATAAAAACTTAATCTCAGAGCCATCCACCAGCTTTGGAAAGGCTGATTAGCATTGCAGCCAGATGAGTGTGGGGAACTGGGGCCAAGATCTGTGAAAGTAACTTCTATTTAGGTGCTTAGCTTCCTGTCAACTTCAGTGGGAGTTAAGGCACATAAATAGGTTTTAGGAGCTTAAAATCCCATATGCATCTGGCTTTGGGCATTTTTTGTTGGAGTTTGGCCATCATGTGAACAATGGTGGATGAACCTGAAAATACCTCATTCCTCCTCCAGTCCAGAAACTGAATTCACCCACATTTCATGGCCAGCTTCTCTGCCAGCTCCCTGGCTGGCTTTCAGAAGCTGAATTAAAAGCTATTAAATGGAAAATGATAGAATACATTGCAACAAAAATTTCAAACTTTGAAAAACTCCCTACTCCCAGAGCTAGCTGAATTATAGCAAATGCAGTATAATTCAGTAGGAAAAGACTGTCAGATATGTGATGATGAGATTTTAAGGGGTCCTATCCATTATTCTTGGGCAATTTAAATACAGCATTGGTAGTAGTATGCCAGCTAGCTAATCAGAGCACAGTCCTAGGCAATTAGTGTTCTACAGCACCATGAACACAGCCTTTTTCATGCTTTTTCTTTAAATGCACCTTTCTAGAAACCAGGAATAACAATCTAGTCCCTGTTAGGCACATATCAAAGGAGAAGTGTCTAAAAGCAGATAACATAAATCTTTGTTACAGTTTCAATTTAATCTGAAAGAATAATTGACAAAGATGCAATTTTTTGCTTTAATTGTTTTTAGTGTGAACAGTGATCACTTCATCATAGTTGAGTCATGTTTAGAAAATTTAAACAAGCTGCATGATGACTCTAGGAAGCATGGAATGGTTTGTTCAAATCAGTACCATCTGTGGACAGAAAAAGTTGGGGGAATTTTAGTCATTCTTGAGGAATGGAAATCTGATTCTCCATGCTAGAGTAACTGTAATCCTCTTTGTATCTGTAACCCAATAGTGTAGCTGTCTTGAAATTGTCTCATTGAACACAGTCATCAAGTGCAGGAGACACTGCGCCGCTGGGTGTCACTGCTCCTCACTGTGGCCCTCTGATCTCCAGACTCAGATCACATCTTTTCATATGATCTAATAAGAGATTACATTTTTATTTGGTTTGTCTATGGAAGCAATGGGATAACATGGACTAGATTTTAAACTGACTAACATTTAGGGCTCTGATTCCATTTTAAAGGTCTATCTAGGCACTCTCGGAAAATTTTCCTGTGTCTTATGCTGACTGACCCTTTCTTTCATTGGTTAGAAATATTTTTTTTAATATGGGTCATAGTAAACTGAAAAAAATGGTGACATAAAGTAGCAATAAAAGCTCTTCCATGAAAGAAGTACTTGTCTAATTTGTCTGAAATCATGATACCTGCAAGTTGATCTTTCACAATGGTGAGTTTCATGTAGTGTTACAAGCATATTCACACATGCTATCTTCAGCCTTGTTGAGGGTAATGTATATGGGCTCCCTCTCCAACCAGTGGCAAAAAGGATGGAAAGGGAAAAATAATTTTTCTGCCTTCTATTCTTTCCCCTGCTCTCTAGGAGTTTGTCTTCCCACCAAATACATGGAGGCTGGCTTTATTAGGCTTTTGTTGGTCTGTGTGAGAGCCCACAAATCAGCGCCACTGTTACTTTTCCTCATACAATTTCTAGCTCTGTGAAACTGCCAAGCATCTTTTCCATCTTTATTTCAACATTACTAGCTCCCAGTTCTTTTTAATGGCATCATCCATACTGAAACTGAGCAAAAAGTGTATTCTCCTTGAGAAGGAAAGCCCACCATACTACCTAGAAATGGGCATTGCTCTTTCTGCCTGTGACTAGCCTCTTTAACCTGCCTTAAGTGCAGAGACTGCAGTTGTGCCAGCCATGGCTCTGCCAGTTGCACATTTGAGCAAGTGAAGGTATATATTTCCACCATCCTCTTGGCACCCATCAAGCAACCAGTTCCTGTCCACTTTATTCCAAGCCCCTGTTTCAGTATTTGATGCAGTCTTTCATGTAAGGTGGAGTATAGTCCAATAATCAGTTTTCAGCAGATGGAAGTTAGCAATGGTAGACTAAGAGGCATTAGAGCCAGTTGTTTCTATCTCCATGTTGCATACTTTCACACTTTTATTCCAAACCTGCCAGGGCTGGCTGTTCCTATTGCAGCAAGAGTTCTTGGAGTTGAGTGCCTGGGAGGGTGAGATCATATTCCTTATCAAAAAGAAAAGTAATTCCCTCTGAGTAAGAAGGAGAAGAATTTAATTTTCTTAAATTCTTTTAATTTTAATCTGTTCTGATGTCTTTGGAGTTGCTGACACTTAATTTTTTAATTCTTGTAATATATAGTATTGCGTCTTAAAAATACTTTATTTCAAGTTCAGAGTGAGACTGGGTGGTTACTTTGATTTCATTCTAATAGTTTTATCCATTCTATCCAACATTTTGTCATTATCCTAATTGAGTGTGTAAGATTCATGTTCTTTGCAGTATCTTGACAGATATTAATAGCTTATATTACAATAGATGATTTATTTAAGGAAAAATGCAGATTGTTTTTATAGTAACCATGGAATGTTTCTCTGCCTTTATTTTCCAGTCATTAATGGTGTAAGTAAGCCCTTTCTTGTAATTTACACAAGTAGTAAAACAAGTTTATAAAACTATTATGAAAATATTACAGTGTGGGGTTTTTTTGAAGGGGACAAACAGTATTACATCTCCAAAACTAAAGTAAGACTGTTACTGCCTGTTTTGTTTTTATTTACTACTTCCTGTACTTCTCTTCATGCTAATAACAATAGAGCAAAACAGCTTTAATTTTGATAGCAAGGTGTATGATGATGATGAAAGTTATTTTCTAGCAAAGATTTTTTTTCTTAGGCAGCTCGCTCTTGTTCTGTGTCTGGTTAGCATGTAGCAGGGTGGGAGCATATGAGGCTATTGCATGCTGCAATGTTGTGTACATGTGCGTAAGAACTGGGTGGAAGGACAAGGGAAGTGCCCATGGTCCCTGAGCCTGGCACCTCTCCTACAGGCTCCACCTGCTTTGGGCTCATTTGAAGAGATTTGTATTTCTCAATATTTCCATTGTCCCAGCTTGCTTTAACTTAGAGTTTACATTTCTTGTTAAATATTTGTATTTAGTGGAAAAGCTTCAGCTTGTTATATTATGGTGATTTTCATAAATAAATTGTTGCAGATGAAAGCAGAGATCAGATATTCCCACAAGGATGAGAAAAAAAAAAAAGGAGGGCTTTCTCTTTCTTCCCCAGTAACATTGGTCTGGGATCCTTTTATTCTTCTGTAAGCCTTGGGGCTTCTTTAGTTTCAGTTTGAGCATGTATCATTTGTTTTTCTTTTACCAGTGATACTTCTTCCCCCAAAGACTCTAAAGCGCTCTTTAAAGCTAAGTGCACAAAATGATTTCTGAGCTGATTTCTCTGCACAATTTTTGCCACAGACAGTATTAGTATTATCTTACAGAGTCTTAGAGATAATATTAGCTTACTGTATGACTATGTGCTATAGCACAAAACCATATGTTGCATCCAGTCTGTGAGAGCTGGGAGTACACTGTTGGCTTAATATAGATGTGGACAAATGGGTGTGCGTGTGTGTGTGTATGTATGTGCATACCTGCACTACTTCTGTTTCCAGGCGCATGAATATAACCTGTTTATTCCCACATATACATATGTATATAAATACATGGAAGCAAAGTTTATGGTAAGTTTCTCTTTTTGCTTTGTGTTGACATATCATTTAGTTCTTCCTGTTGGTGTCTTAAGTTGCTGTTTGCTGAACAGCATGTAAAGCACTTAATATAAAAATAGACAAACATATTGCATGTATTGATACTTTCCATTCAGAAGGTGAAACAGGACACTTACAAAACCTTGAGGTGTTGCTTGTGGATTTCACATGTTACCAGGAAAGAGGGACACAAATGAGTATTTCTAAGTGAGAGGTGAGGAATCCCAGTTAGCAACAGCAGTAAAAGATGCTATGAGTAGGCCAAAAATAACTTTGCTTGATATGCCCTCCCTCAGTTGGGACATAGCTCCAAATGTAGCATCAGAAATATCACACCTCTCAAAGCTGCCTCTGCATGCCACACCTAAAAGTATTTTTCTTTATTTCAAAATCTGTAGTAAACATACACTACCTATATGTGTGCAGTGTGACTTACACCAATGGAATTACTCCTTATTAAGCATATGAAATTGAATCTTCCTCTTTAGACATACTTATTAGAATATTTTTTCAACACTGGATAAAAGGGTTGTAGTTGCAATTACTTTTCATTCCAATGAAGATATCTTACAAATGTTTTAATTTCTAGTTCCTAGTGCTCCCAGGGATATTGTTTTTTCCAATGTGCAGTCAACAAGTGTGACCTTGAATTGGAGATCACCAAAATCTATCCTTGGATACTTTCAAAACTACAAGATTACCGCACAGCTACAGTCCATCCACTGCAGTGACTGGGAAGCTAAGGAATGTATTGAATATGAAATGCATCAATATTTATATGAAAATGTGGTGGATGACCAGATAGAAGAGACAGTGTATGGGCTGAAGAAATACAGATGGTACAGATTTGCAGTTTCTGCCAGTACAAATGTTGGTTATGGCAGTTCCTCACCTTGGATTTCTACGCAAACACTTCCTGGCTGTAAGTAAGGATGTCTGCCGTGTGTAATAATTCTGTAACAATGTGATGTCAGCCAAACGAGAGCAGTTGGTAGAAGTTATTTCTTCATAGACCTACAACACTGGTGAAGTTATTAAGGATTTATTGCAACTTATCATGTATGAAATACCATGCTATAAATCATGTGGCGGGTCAGGATCATGGGCACTGCTTCAGATTTTAATGCCTTTTGAATGGTCTACTATATTTATTGCTTACTCCTCAACAATTTTGTTCCTCGGCCGTACTCCATGTCTAGAATTGGTAAGTGTGAATTTTGGGTTGATATGCCGTTTTCAGTACATCTTCATATGTGGGGTGTGTCAATGAAAGTAGTCATTTTTCTAATTCCATGACTAAAAATCTGTTCACTAACGTTGTAATGCTTTCCTGAAATTCTGTTGTATGCTTCTGGCAATAGAATATAAACAATAGTTTCAGAAGAATTAAGATTTCTTTCCAATACCGTATCCACCTAAAGAGATTACAAGTCCAAGTAGACTGCCATGATACATATTAGAATGGTCATGCTTCAGCTAAGGATTTTGGTTTCCAAGAGAAAGAGTTAGTTTCACAGATAAGTCATCATTAGATATTTGAGAGAAGGGAATATAAAACATAAGTTATTTAGGCAGTTGTCGTGGGAACATATGACCTTCCCTCCTAGTCTGCAGCCAGCCTAGATCAGAGCACATCTGAGCTCTGGCCCTTGTAGAACAACTGAGAACCAACATGAGTGGCCTGACTAAATCCCAGCTCCTTCACTCCTTTCCCCTTCCAGATGACAATAAAGATACCAAGGACTAAATAGCTGTATGCCAAAGACTGCTCAGCAGCCCACATACTTATTTTGTTCCAGTCATGTTTTTACAATCACGTAATATGAATTCAGGAGTCTTTTATATAATGCTCATCATAGTATCTGTGCTCTCTCTGTACAGCAATACACCCATCTATTCTTAAATACCTCACCATTTTACTACTAGATAAGGAAATATTGTTGTCTTAATTTGCAGATGAGAAATTGCAACATAGAAATTCTAAGCCCCAAAGGGCAAATAGATTTGGACACACACTGAGAGTGGACATTGCAACAGCCCATTTTTCATGTAAAGCACAGAAGCAGTCCTTTGGATTGAAAAGTTCTGGAACCAGCTGCAGAGCCATTCTCATGTGCACTTAATTTCTTTGTCCAGTGGTTCTTATGGGAATACTATGCCTGTAAATGAATGCAGTATTTTAAGTGAAAGTGGAAAAAAAGTATCAAAAAACCATATAACCCCAGATGGAGCAGAAAACAGCTAGCAGAAGTTGTGCACCTCTTGAGCCAGCAGCTCTGGGGAGAATTCTCAGTATTTGATGGCTAAATCTCAGCTGCTGATAGATGCAAATACTTCTCTTCAAAAAATTGCCGAGTTTAGGAAATTTAGGGATTTAAATTGGACAGAGAGGCAGATAATGAAAATACATATAAGCACATAAAGTTAGGATCCTTTTTATGATTTCCTCTCTGGACAGTAATAATTTGCTTTACGAGTGAAATAGTTTCCTATCGGTCCTACTGAGGCAGTTAAAAGTATACAAATCTCATTACGCTGCACAAGCCCTTTCCATGCCAGTACAGTGTCGTTCGCAGCAGTAGGGCCTCTGTG